>NW_028227653.1:90000-98274 GCF_978045245.1 Mus caroli
GGTTAGGGTTAGGGTTAGGGTTAGGGTTAGGGTTAGGGTTAGGGTTAGGGTTAGGGTTAGGGTTAGGGTTAGGGTTAGGGTTAGGGTTAGGGTTAGGGTTAGGGTTAGGGTTAGGGTTAGGGTTAGGGTTAGGGTTAGGGTTAGGGTTAGGGTTAGGGTTAGGGTTAGGGTTAGGGTTAGGGTTAGGGTTAGGGTTAGGGTTAGGGTTAGGGTTAGGGTTAGGGTTAGGGTTAGGGTTAGGGTTAGGGTAGGGTTAGGGTTAGGGTTAGGGTTAGGGTTAGGGTTAGGGTTAGGGTTAGGGTTAGGGTTAGGGTTAGGGTTAGGGTTAGGGTTAGGGTTAGGGTTAGGGTTAGGGTTAGGGTTAGGGTTAGGGTTAGGGTTAGGGTTAGGGTTAGGGTTAGGGTTAGGGTTAGGGTTAGGGTTAGGGTTAGGGTTAGGGTTAGGGTTAGGGTTAGGGTTAGGGTTAGGGTTAGGGTTAGGGTTAGGGTTAGGGTTAGGGTTAGGGTTAGGGT
The DNA here is from genome assembly GCF_978045245.1 of Mus caroli. Classification (NCBI taxonomy): domain Eukaryota; kingdom Metazoa; phylum Chordata; class Mammalia; order Rodentia; family Muridae; genus Mus; species Mus caroli. Next base: position 90,513 of record NW_028227653.1, read on the forward strand.
TAGGGTTAGGGTTAGGGTTAGGGTTAGGGTTAGGGTTAGGGTTAGGGTTAGGGTTAGGGTTAGGGTTAGGGTTAGGGTTAGGGTTAGGGTTAGGGTTAGGGTTAGGGTTAGGGTTAGGGTTAGGGTTAGGGTTAGGGTTAGGGTTAGGGTTAGGGTTAGGGTTAGGGTTAGGGTTAGGGTTAGGGTTAGGGTTAGGGTTAGGGTTAGGGTTAGGGTTAGGGTTAGGGTTAGGGTTAGGGTTAGGGTTAGGGTTAGGGTTAGGGTTAGGGTTAGGGTTAGGGTTAGGGTTAGGGTTAGGGTTAGGGTTAGGGTTAGGGTTAGGGTTAGGGTTAGGGTTAGGGTTAGGGTTAGGGTTAGGGTTAGGGTTAGGGTTAGGGTTAGGGTTAGGGTTAGGGTTAGGGTTAGGGTTAGGGTTAGGGTTAGGGTTAGGGTTAGGGTTAGGGTTAGGGTTAGGGTTAGGGTTAGGGTTAGGGTTAGGGTTAGGGTTAGGGTTAGGGTTAGGGTTAGGGTTAGGGTTAGGGTTAGGGTTAGGGTTAGGGTTAGGGTTAGGGTTAGGGTTAGGGTTAGGGTTAGGGTTAGGGTTAGGGTTAGGGTTAGGGTTAGGGTTAGGGTTAGGGTTAGGGTTAGGGTTAGGGTTAGGGTTAGGGTTAGGGTTAGGGTTAGGGTTAGGGTTAGGGTTAGGGTTAGGGTTAGGGTTAGGGTTAGGGTTAGGGTTAGGGTTAGGGTTAGGGTTAGGGTTAGGGTTAGGGTTAGGGTTAGGGTTAGGGTTAGGGTTAGGGTTAGGGTTAGGGTTAGGGTTAGGGTTAGGGTTAGGGTTAGGGTTAGGGTTAGGGTTAGGGTTAGGGTTAGGGTTAGGGTTAGGGTTAGGGTTAGGGTTAGGGTTAGGGTTAGGGTTAGGGTTAGGGTTAGGGTTAGGGTTAGGGTTAGGGTTAGGGTTAGGGTTAGGGTTAGGGTTAGGGTTAGGGTTAGGGTTAGGGTTAGGGTTAGGGTTAGGGTTAGGGTTAGGGTTAGGGTTAGGGTTAGGGTTAGGGTTAGGGTTAGGGTTAGGGTTAGGGTTAGGGTTAGGGTTAGGGTTAGGGTTAGGGTTAGGGTTAGGGTTAGGGTTAGGGTTAGGGTTAGGGTTAGGGTTAGGGTTAGGGTTAGGGTTAGGGTTAGGGTTAGGGTTAGGGTTAGGGTTAGGGTTAGGGTTAGGGTTAGGGTTAGGGTTAGGGTTAGGGTTAGGGTTAGGGTTAGGGTTAGGGTTAGGGTTAGGGTTAGGGTTAGGGTTAGGGTTAGGGTTAGGGTTAGGGTTAGGGTTAGGGTTAGGGTTAGGGTTAGGGTTAGGGTTAGGGTTAGGGTTAGGGTTAGGGTTAGGGTTAGGGTTAGGGTTAGGGTTAGGGTTAGGGTTAGGGTTAGGGTTAGGGTTAGGGTTAGGGTTAGGGTTAGGGTTAGGGTTAGGGTTAGGGTTAGGGTTAGGGTTAGGGTTAGGGTTAGGGTTAGGGTTAGGGTTAGGGTTAGGGTTAGGGTTAGGGTTAGGGTTAGGGTTAGGGTTAGGGTTAGGGTTAGGGTTAGGGTTAGGGTTAGGGTTAGGGTTAGGGTTAGGGTTAGGGTTAGGGTTAGGGTTAGGGTTAGGGTTAGGGTTAGGGTTAGGGTTAGGGTTAGGGTTAGGGTTAGGGTTAGGGTTAGGGTTAGGGTTAGGGTTAGGGTTAGGGTTAGGGTTAGGGTTAGGGTTAGGGTTAGGGTTAGGGTTAGGGTTAGGGTTAGGGTTAGGGTTAGGGTTAGGGTTAGGGTTAGGGTTAGGGTTAGGGTTAGGGTTAGGGTTAGGGTTAGGGTTAGGGTTAGGGTTAGGGTTAGGGTTAGGGTTAGGGTTAGGGTTAGGGTTAGGGTTAGGGTTAGGGTTAGGGTTAGGGTTAGGGTTAGGGTTAGGGTTAGGGTTAGGGTTAGGGTTAGGGTTAGGGTTAGGGTTAGGGTTAGGGTTAGGGTTAGGGTTAGGGTTAGGGTTAGGGTTAGGGTTAGGGTTAGGGTTAGGGTTAGGGTTAGGGTTAGGGTTAGGGTTAGGGTTAGGGTTAGGGTTAGGGTTAGGGTTAGGGTTAGGGTTAGGGTTAGGGTTAGGGTTAGGGTTAGGGTTAGGGTTAGGGTTAGGGTTAGGGTTAGGGTTAGGGTTAGGGTTAGGGTTAGGGTTAGGGTTAGGGTTAGGGTTAGGGTTAGGGTTAGGGTTAGGGTTAGGGTTAGGGTTAGGGTTAGGGTTAGGGTTAGGGTTAGGGTTAGGGTTAGGGTTAGGGTTAGGGTTAGGGTTAGGGTTAGGGTTAGGGTTAGGGTTAGGGTTAGGGTTAGGGTTAGGGTTAGGGTTAGGGTTAGGGTTAGGGTTAGGGTTAGGGTTAGGGTTAGGGTTAGGGTTAGGGTTAGGGTTAGGGTTAGGGTTAGGGTTAGGGTTAGGGTTAGGGTTAGGGTTAGGGTTAGGGTTAGGGTTAGGGTTAGGGTTAGGGTTAGGGTTAGGGTTAGGGTTAGGGTTAGGGTTAGGGTTAGGGTTAGGGTTAGGGTTAGGGTTAGGGTTAGGGTTAGGGTTAGGGTTAGGGTTAGGGTTAGGGTTAGGGTTAGGGTTAGGGTTAGGGTTAGGGTTAGGGTTAGGGTTAGGGTTAGGGTTAGGGTTAGGGTTAGGGTTAGGGTTAGGGTTAGGGTTAGGGTTAGGGTTAGGGTTAGGGTTAGGGTTAGGGTTAGGGTTAGGGTTAGGGTTAGGGTTAGGGTTAGGGTTAGGGTTAGGGTTAGGGTTAGGGTTAGGGTTAGGGTTAGGGTTAGGGTTAGGGTTAGGGTTAGGGTTAGGGTTAGGGTTAGGGTTAGGGTTAGGGTTAGGGTTAGGGTTAGGGTTAGGGTTAGGGTTAGGGTTAGGGTTAGGGTTAGGGTTAGGGTTAGGGTTAGGGTTAGGGTTAGGGTTAGGGTTAGGGTTAGGGTTAGGGTTAGGGTTAGGGTTAGGGTTAGGGTTAGGGTTAGGGTTAGGGTTAGGGTTAGGGTTAGGGTTAGGGTTAGGGTTAGGGTTAGGGTTAGGGTTAGGGTTAGGGTTAGGGTTAGGGTTAGGGTTAGGGTTAGGGTTAGGGTTAGGGTTAGGGTTAGGGTTAGGGTTAGGGTTAGGGTTAGGGTTAGGGTTAGGGTTAGGGTTAGGGTTAGGGTTAGGGTTAGGGTTAGGGTTAGGGTTAGGGTTAGGGTTAGGGTTAGGGTTAGGGTTAGGGTTAGGGTTAGGGTTAGGGTTAGGGTTAGGGTTAGGGTTAGGGTTAGGGTTAGGGTTAGGGTTAGGGTTAGGGTTAGGGTTAGGGTTAGGGTTAGGGTTAGGGTTAGGGTTAGGGTTAGGGTTAGGGTTAGGGTTAGGGTTAGGGTTAGGGTTAGGGTTAGGGTTAGGGTTAGGGTTAGGGTTAGGGTTAGGGTTAGGGTTAGGGTTAGGGTTAGGGTTAGGGTTAGGGTTAGGGTTAGGGTTAGGGTTAGGGTTAGGGTTAGGGTTAGGGTTAGGGTTAGGGTTAGGGTTAGGGTTAGGGTTAGGGTTAGGGTTAGGGTTAGGGTTAGGGTTAGGGTTAGGGTTAGGGTTAGGGTTAGGGTTAGGGTTAGGGTTAGGGTTAGGGTTAGGGTTAGGGTTAGGGTTAGGGTTAGGGTTAGGGTTAGGGTTAGGGTTAGGGTTAGGGTTAGGGTTAGGGTTAGGGTTAGGGTTAGGGTTAGGGTTAGGGTTAGGGTTAGGGTTAGGGTTAGGGTTAGGGTTAGGGTTAGGGTTAGGGTTAGGGTTAGGGTTAGGGTTAGGGTTAGGGTTAGGGTTAGGGTTAGGGTTAGGGTTAGGGTTAGGGTTAGGGTTAGGGTTAGGGTTAGGGTTAGGGTTAGGGTTAGGGTTAGGGTTAGGGTTAGGGTTAGGGTTAGGGTTAGGGTTAGGGTTAGGGTTAGGGTTAGGGTTAGGGTTAGGGTTAGGGTTAGGGTTAGGGTTAGGGTTAGGGTTAGGGTTAGGGTTAGGGTTAGGGTTAGGGTTAGGGTTAGGGTTAGGGTTAGGGTTAGGGTTAGGGTTAGGGTTAGGGTTAGGGTTAGGGTTAGGGTTAGGGTTAGGGTTAGGGTTAGGGTTAGGGTTAGGGTTAGGGTTAGGGTTAGGGTTAGGGTTAGGGTTAGGGTTAGGGTTAGGGTTAGGGTTAGGGTTAGGGTTAGGGTTAGGGTTAGGGTTAGGGTTAGGGTTAGGGTTAGGGTTAGGGTTAGGGTTAGGGTTAGGGTTAGGGTTAGGGTTAGGGTTAGGGTTAGGGTTAGGGTTAGGGTTAGGGTTAGGGTTAGGGTTAGGGTTAGGGTTAGGGTTAGGGTTAGGGTTAGGGTTAGGGTTAGGGTTAGGGTTAGGGTTAGGGTTAGGGTTAGGGTTAGGGTTAGGGTTAGGGTTAGGGTTAGGGTTAGGGTTAGGGTTAGGGTTAGGGTTAGGGTTAGGGTTAGGGTTAGGGTTAGGGTTAGGGTTAGGGTTAGGGTTAGGGTTAGGGTTAGGGTTAGGGTTAGGGTTAGGGTTAGGGTTAGGGTTAGGGTTAGGGTTAGGGTTAGGGTTAGGGTTAGGGTTAGGGTTAGGGTTAGGGTTAGGGTTAGGGTTAGGGTTAGGGTTAGGGTTAGGGTTAGGGTTAGGGTTAGGGTTAGGGTTAGGGTTAGGGTTAGGGTTAGGGTTAGGGTTAGGGTTAGGGTTAGGGTTAGGGTTAGGGTTAGGGTTAGGGTTAGGGTTAGGGTTAGGGTTAGGGTTAGGGTTAGGGTTAGGGTTAGGGTTAGGGTTAGGGTTAGGGTTAGGGTTAGGGTTAGGGTTAGGGTTAGGGTTAGGGTTAGGGTTAGGGTTAGGGTTAGGGTTAGGGTTAGGGTTAGGGTTAGGGTTAGGGTTAGGGTTAGGGTTAGGGTTAGGGTTAGGGTTAGGGTTAGGGTTAGGGTTAGGGTTAGGGTTAGGGTTAGGGTTAGGGTTAGGGTTAGGGTTAGGGTTAGGGTTAGGGTTAGGGTTAGGGTTAGGGTTAGGGTTAGGGTTAGGGTTAGGGTTAGGGTTAGGGTTAGGGTTAGGGTTAGGGTTAGGGTTAGGGTTAGGGTTAGGGTTAGGGTTAGGGTTAGGGTTAGGGTTAGGGTTAGGGTTAGGGTTAGGGTTAGGGTTAGGGTTAGGGTTAGGGTTAGGGTTAGGGTTAGGGTTAGGGTTAGGGTTAGGGTTAGGGTTAGGGTTAGGGTTAGGGTTAGGGTTAGGGTTAGGGTTAGGGTTAGGGTTAGGGTTAGGGTTAGGGTTAGGGTTAGGGTTAGGGTTAGGGTTAGGGTTAGGGTTAGGGTTAGGGTTAGGGTTAGGGTTAGGGTTAGGGTTAGGGTTAGGGTTAGGGTTAGGGTTAGGGTTAGGGTTAGGGTTAGGGTTAGGGTTAGGGTTAGGGTTAGGGTTAGGGTTAGGGTTAGGGTTAGGGTTAGGGTTAGGGTTAGGGTTAGGGTTAGGGTTAGGGTTAGGGTTAGGGTTAGGGTTAGGGTTAGGGTTAGGGTTAGGGTTAGGGTTAGGGTTAGGGTTAGGGTTAGGGTTAGGGTTAGGGTTAGGGTTAGGGTTAGGGTTAGGGTTAGGGTTAGGGTTAGGGTTAGGGTTAGGGTTAGGGTTAGGGTTAGGGTTAGGGTTAGGGTTAGGGTTAGGGTTAGGGTTAGGGTTAGGGTTAGGGTTAGGGTTAGGGTTAGGGTTAGGGTTAGGGTTAGGGTTAGGGTTAGGGTTAGGGTTAGGGTTAGGGTTAGGGTTAGGGTTAGGGTTAGGGTTAGGGTTAGGGTTAGGGTTAGGGTTAGGGTTAGGGTTAGGGTTAGGGTTAGGGTTAGGGTTAGGGTTAGGGTTAGGGTTAGGGTTAGGGTTAGGGTTAGGGTTAGGGTTAGGGTTAGGGTTAGGGTTAGGGTTAGGGTTAGGGTTAGGGTTAGGGTTAGGGTTAGGGTTAGGGTTAGGGTTAGGGTTAGGGTTAGGGTTAGGGTTAGGGTTAGGGTTAGGGTTAGGGTTAGGGTTAGGGTTAGGGTTAGGGTTAGGGTTAGGGTTAGGGTTAGGGTTAGGGTTAGGGTTAGGGTTAGGGTTAGGGTTAGGGTTAGGGTTAGGGTTAGGGTTAGGGTTAGGGTTAGGGTTAGGGTTAGGGTTAGGGTTAGGGTTAGGGTTAGGGTTAGGGTTAGGGTTAGGGTTAGGGTTAGGGTTAGGGTTAGGGTTAGGGTTAGGGTTAGGGTTAGGGTTAGGGTTAGGGTTAGGGTTAGGGTTAGGGTTAGGGTTAGGGTTAGGGTTAGGGTTAGGGTTAGGGTTAGGGTTAGGGTTAGGGTTAGGGTTAGGGTTAGGGTTAGGGTTAGGGTTAGGGTTAGGGTTAGGGTTAGGGTTAGGGTTAGGGTTAGGGTTAGGGTTAGGGTTAGGGTTAGGGTTAGGGTTAGGGTTAGGGTTAGGGTTAGGGTTAGGGTTAGGGTTAGGGTTAGGGTTAGGGTTAGGGTTAGGGTTAGGGTTAGGGTTAGGGTTAGGGTTAGGGTTAGGGTTAGGGTTAGGGTTAGGGTTAGGGTTAGGGTTAGGGTTAGGGTTAGGGTTAGGGTTAGGGTTAGGGTTAGGGTTAGGGTTAGGGTTAGGGTTAGGAGGGTTAGGGTTAGGGTTAGGGTTAGGGTTAGGGTTAGGGTTAGGGTTAGGGTTAGGGTTAGGGTTAGGGTTAGGGTTAGGGTTAGGGTTAGGGTTAGGGTTAGGGTTAGGGTTAGGGTTAGGGTTAGGGTTAGGGTTAGGGTTAGGGTTAGGGTTAGGGTTAGGGTTAGGGTTAGGGTTAGGGTTAGGGTTAGGGTTAGGGTTAGGGTTAGGGTTAGGGTTAGGGTTAGGGTTAGGGTTAGGGTTAGGGTTAGGGTTAGGGTTAGGGTTAGGGTTAGGGTTAGGGTTAGGGTTAGGGTTAGGGTTAGGGTTAGGGTTAGGGTTAGGGTTAGGGTTAGGGTTAGGGTTAGGGTTAGGGTTAGGGTTAGGGTTAGGGTTAGGGTTAGGGTTAGGGTTAGGGTTAGGGTTAGGGTTAGGGTTAGGGTTAGGGTTAGGGTTAGGGTTAGGGTTAGGGTTAGGGTTAGGGTTAGGGTTAGGGTTAGGGTTAGGGTTAGGGTTAGGGTTAGGGTTAGGGTTAGGGTTAGGGTTAGGGTTAGGGTTAGGGTTAGGGTTAGGGTTAGGGTTAGGGTTAGGGTTAGGGTTAGGGTTAGGGTTAGGGTTAGGGTTAGGGTTAGGGTTAGGGTTAGGGTTAGGGTTAGGGTTAGGGTTAGGGTTAGGGTTAGGGTTAGGGTTAGGGTTAGGGTTAGGGTTAGGGTTAGGGTTAGGGTTAGGGTTAGGGTTAGGGTTAGGGTTAGGGTTAGGGTTAGGGTTAGGGTTAGGGTTAGGGTTAGGGTTAGGGTTAGGGTTAGGGTTAGGGTTAGGGTTAGGGTTAGGGTTAGGGTTAGGGTTAGGGTTAGGGTTAGGGTTAGGGTTAGGGTTAGGGTTAGGGTTAGGGTTAGGGTTAGGGTTAGGGTTAGGGTTAGGGTTAGGGTTAGGGTTAGGGTTAGGGTTAGGGTTAGGGTTAGGGTTAGGGTTAGGGTTAGGGTTAGGGTTAGGGTTAGGGTTAGGGTTAGGGTTAGGGTTAGGGTTAGGGTTAGGGTTAGGGTTAGGGTTAGGGTTAGGGTTAGGGTTAGGGTTAGGGTTAGGGTTAGGGTTAGGGTTAGGGTTAGGGTTAGGGTTAGGGTTAGGGTTAGGGTTAGGGTTAGGGTTAGGGTTAGGGTTAGGGTTAGGGTTAGGGTTAGGGTTAGGGTTAGGGTTAGGGTTAGGGTTAGGGTTAGGGTTAGGGTT
>NW_028227654.1:0-97625 GCF_978045245.1 Mus caroli
GAAAATCACACTGTAGGACCTGGAATATGGTGAGAAACTCTGAAAATGTCGAAAAATAAGAAATTCACACTTGTAGGACCTGCAATATGGTGAGAAACCCTGAAAAAGTCAAAAAATGAGAAAATCACACTGTAGGACTTGGAATAAAATGAGAAACCGTGAAAAAGACAAAAAATGACAAAAGTACACGGTAGGAGATGGAATATGGAAAGAAACCGTTAAAAAGTAGAAAAATAAGCTATACACACTTGTAGGACATGCAATATGGTGAGAGACCCTGAAAAAGTCTTAAAATGAGATAATCACACTTTAGTACCTGGAATATGGTGAGAAACCCTGAAAAAGTCCAAAAATAAGAAATTCACACGTGTAGGACCTGCAATATGGTGAGAAACCCTGAAAAAGTTGAAAAATGAGAAAATCACACTGTAGGACTTGGAATAAGATGAGACACCCTGAAAAAGTCAATAAATGAGAAAATTTCACTATAGGACTTGGAATAGGATGAGAAAAGCTGAAAAAGTTGAAAAATGAGAAAATCACAATGTAGAAGATGGAATGTGGTGAGAAAACCTGAAAAAGTCGAAGAATAAGATAATCACACAAGTAAGACCTCCTATATGGTGAGAAACCCTGAAAAAGTCAAAAAATGAGAAAATTACAGACTAGGACATGGAATATGGTAAGAAACCCTTTAAAAGTCGGAAAAAGAGAAAATCACACTGTAGGATTTGGAATATGATGGGAAAACCTGAAAAAGTCAAAAAATGAGAAAATCACACTGTGGAACCTGGAATATGGTGAGAAACTCTGAAAAAGGTGAAAAATTGGATAAATCACACTCTAGGACTTGGAATATGATGAGAAACCCTGAAAAAGTCAAAAATGAGAAAATCAGACTATAGTAGCTGGAATATGGTGAGAAACATTGAAAAAGTCTCAAAATGAGAAAATCACACAGTTGGACCTGCAATATGGTGAGAAACACTGAAACAGTCGAAAAATAAGAAAATCAAACTTGTAGTACCTGCAATATGGTGAGAAACCCTGAAAAATTCCAAAAATGAGAAAATCACACTGTAGGATTTAGAATATGATGAGAAACCGTGAAAAAGTCAAAAAATGAGAAAAATACACTGTAGAAGCTGGAATATGGTGAGTAAACCCTGAAAGGTCGAAAAATAAGAAAATCACACTTGTAGAACCTCCAATATGGTGAGAAACCCTGAAAAAGTCGAAAAATAAGAAAATCACACTTGTAGAACCTCCAAAATGGTTAGAAACCCTGAAAAAGTCAAAAAATGAGAAAATCACACTGTAGGACCTGGAATATGGTGAGAAACCCTGAAAGCTCGAAAAATAAGAAAATCAAACTTGTAGTACCTGCAATATGGTGAGAAACACTGCAAAAGGCAAAAAATGAGAAAATCACAATATAGGACTTGGATTAAGATGAGAAACCGTGAAAAAGACAAAAAATGACAAAAACACACTGTAGGAGCCAGAATATGGTGAGAAACCCTAAAAAAGTCCAAAAATAAGAAATTCACACTTGTAGGACTTGCAATATGGTGAGAAACCCTGAAAAAGTCGAAAAATGAGAAAATCACACTGTAGGACTTGGAATAAGATGAGACACCATGAAAAAGTCAGAAAATGAGAAAATTTCACTGTAGGACTTGGAATAAGATGAGAAACCCTGAAAAAGTTGAAAAATGAGAAAATCACAATGTAGAAGATGGAATATGGTGAGCAATCCTGAAAAAGTCAAAAAATGAGAAAATCACACTGTAGGACCTGGAATATGGTGAAAAACTCTGAAAAAGTCGAAAAAAGAGAAAATCACACTCTAGGACTTGGAATATGATGAGAAACCCTGAAAAAGTCAAAAAAATGAGAAAATCACACTGTAGTACCTGGAATATGGTGAGCAACCCTGAAAAAGTCTAAAAATGACAAAAACACACTGTAAGAGCTGGAATATGGTGAGAAACCCTAAAAAAGTCCAAAAATAAGAAATTCACACTTGTAGGACTTGCAATATGGTGAGAAACCCTGAAAAAGTCGAAAAATGAGAAAAATCACGCAGTAGTACCTGGAATATGGTGAGAAACACTGAAAAAGTCTTAAAATGAGAAAATCACACTGTAGGACCTGGAATATGGTGAGAAACTCTGAAAATGTCGAAAAATAAGAAATTCACACTTGTAGGACCTGCAATATGGTGAGAAACCCTGAAAAAGTCAAAAAATGAGAAAATCACACTGTAGGACTTGGAATAAAATGAGAAACCGTAAAAAAGACAAAAAATGACAAAAGTACACGGTAGGAGATGGAATATGGAGAGAAACCGTTAAAAAGTAGAAAAATAAGATATACACACTTGTAGAACATGCAATATGGTGAGAGACCCTGAAAAACTCTTAAAATGAGAAAATAACACTGTAGTACCTGGAATATGGTGAGAAACCCTGAAAAAGTCCAAAAATAAGAAATTCACACGTGTAGGACATGCAATATGGTGAGAAACCCTGAAAAAGTCGAAAAATGAGAAAATCACACTGTAGGACTTGGAATAAGATGAGAAACCCTGAAAAAGTTAAAAAATGAGAAAATCACAATGTAGAAGATGGAATATGGTGAGCAATCCTGAAAAAGTCAAAAAATGAGAAAATCACACTGTGGAACCTGGAATATGGTGAGAAACTCTGAAAAAGGCGAAAAATTTGAAAAATCACACTCTAGGACTTGGAATATGATGAGAAACCCTGAAAAAGTCAAAAATGAGAAAATCAGACTGTAGTAGCTGGAATATGGTGAGAAACATTGAAAAAGTCTCAAATTGAGAAAATCACACAGTTGGACCTGCAATATGGTGAGAAACACTGAAACAGTCGAAAAATAAGAAAATCAAACTTGTAGGACCTGCAATATGGTGAGAAACCCTGAAAAAGTCGAAAAATGAGAAAATCACACTGTAGGACTTGGAATAAGATGAGACACCCTGAAAAAGTCAAAAAATGAGAAAATTTCACTGTAGGACTTGGAATAAGATGAGAAACCCTGAAAAAGTTGAAAAATGAGAAAATCACAATGTAGAAGATGGAATATGGTGAGCAATCCTGAAAAAGTCAAAAAATGAGAAAATCACACTGTGGAACCTGGAATATGGTGAGAAACTCTGAAAAAGGCGAAAAATTGGAAAAATCACACTCGAGGACTTGGAATATGATGAGAAACCCTGAAAAAGTCAAAAATGAGAAAATCAGACTGTAGTAGCTGGAATATGGTGAGAAACATTGAAAAAGTCTCAAAATAAGAAAATCACACAGTTGGACCTGCAATATGGTGAGAAACACTGAAACAGTCGAAAAATAAGAAAATCAAACTTGTAGTACCTGCAATATGGTAAGAAACCCTAAAAAATTCCAAAAATGAGAAAATCAAACTGTAGGATTTAGAATATGATGAGAAACCGTGAAAAAATCAAAAAATGATTAAAATACACTGTAGAAGCTGGAATATGGTGAGTAAACCCTGAAAAGGTCGAAAAATAAGAAAAACACATTTGTAGAACCTCCAATATGGTGAGAAACCCTGAAAAAGTCGAAAAATGAGAAAATCACACTGTAGGACCTGGAATATGTTGAGAAACCCTGAAAAAGTCTTAAAATGAGAAATTCACACTGTAGGACTTGGAATAAGATGAGAAACCCTAAAAAAGTCGAAAAATGAGAAAAATACACTGAAGGAGTTGGAATATGTTGAGGAACCCTGAAAAAGTCTTAAAATGAGAAAATCAGACGGTAGGACCTGGAATATGGTGAGAAACTCTGAAAAAGTCGAAAAAAGAGAAAATCACACTCTAGGACTTGGAATATGATGAGAAACCCTGAAAAAGTCAAAAAATGAGAAAATCACACTGTAGTACCTGGAATAAGGTGAGAAACCCTGAAAAAGTCTAAAAATGAGAAAATCAAACAGTAGGACCTGGAATATGGTGAGAAACCCTGAAAGATCGAAAAATAAGAAAATCAAACTTGAAGTACCTGCAATATGGTGAGAAACCCTGCAAAAGTCAAAAAATGAGAAAATCACAATATAGGACTTGGAATAAGATGAGAAACCGTGAAAAAGACAAAAAATGACAAAAACACACTGTAGGAGCTGGAATATGGTGAGAAACCCTGAAAAAGTCCAAAAATAAGAAATTCACACTTGTAGGACCTGCAATAATGTGAGAAACCCTGAAAAAGTCGAAAAATGAGAAAATCACACTGTAGGCCTTGGAATAAGATGAGAAACCGTGAAAAAGAAAAAAAAAATGACAAAAACACACTGTAGGAGCTGGAATATTGTGAGAAACCCTGAAAAAGTTCAAAAATAAGAAATACACACTCATAGGATATGCAATATGGTGAGAGACCCTGAAAAAGTCTTAATATTAGAAAATCACACTGTAGGACTTGGGATATGGTGAGAAACCCTGAAAAACATGAAAAATTAGAAAATCAAACTGTAGGACCCGGAATATGCTGAGAATCCCTGAAAAATTCGAAAAATGCAAAAATCACAGTATAGGACTTGGAATATGATGAGAAACCCTGAAAAAGTCCAAAAATAAGAAATTCACACTTGTAGGACCTGCAATATAGTGAGAAACCCTGAAACAGTCGAAAAATGAGAAAATCACACTGTAGAAGATCGAGTATGGTGAGCAACCCTGAAAAATTCAAAAAATTAGAAAAATCACACTGTAGAACCTGGAATATGTTGAGAAACTCTGAAAAAGTTAAAAAATTAGAAAAATCAGACTGTAGGGCTTGGAATATGATGAGAAACCCTGAAAAAGACGAAAAATGAGAAAAATCACACAATAGGCTCTGCAGTATGGTGAGAAACACTGAAACAGTCGAAAAATAAGAAAATCAAACTTGTAGTACCTGCAATATGGTGAGAAACCCTGAAAAATTCCAAAAATGAGAAAATCACACTGTAGGATTTGGAATATGATGAGAAACCGTGAAAAAGTCAAAAAATGAGAATAATACATTGTAGGAGCTGGAATATGATGAGAAACCCTGAAAGAGTCGAAAAATAAGAAAACCACACTTGTAGGACCTCCAATATGGTGAAAAACCCTGAAAAAGTCGAAAAATGAGAAAATCACAGTGTAGGACCTGAAATATGGTGAGAAACCCTGAAAAAGTCGAAAAATGAGAAAATCACGCAGTAGGTCCTGAAATTTGGTCAGAAACACTGAAAAAGTGTAAAATAAGAAAATCACACTGTAGCACCTGGAATATGGTGAGAAACCCTGAAAAAGTCTTAAAATGAGAAAATCACACTTTAGGACATGGAATATGGTGAGAAACCTTGAAAAAGTCAAAAATGAGAAAAATCAAAATGTAGTAAAAGGAATATGGTGATAAAATCTGAAAAAGTTGAAAAATTAGAAAAATCACACTCTAGGACTTGGAATAAGATGAGAAACCCTGAAAAAGTCAAAAAATGAGAAAATCACACTGTAGGACTTGGAATATGATGAGAAACCCTGAAAAAGTCAAAAAATGAGAAAATCACACTGTAGGACTTGGAATAAAATAAAAAACCGTGAAAAAGACAAAAAATGACAAAAGTACACGGTAGGAGATGGAATATGGAGAGAAACCGTTAAAAAGTAGAAAAATAAGATATACACACTTGTAGGACATGCAATATTGTGAGAGACCATGAAAAAGTCTTAAAATGAGAAAATCACACTGTAGTACCTGGAATATGGTGAGAAACCCTGAAAAAGTCCAAAAATAAGAAATTCACACGTGTAGGACCTGCAATATGGTGAGAAACCCTGAAAAAGTCAAAAAATGAGAAAATCACACTGTAGGACTTGGAATAAGATGAGACACCCTGAAAAAGTCAGAAAATGAGAAAATTTCACTGTAGGACTTGGAATAAGATGAGAAACCCTGAAAAAGTTGAAAAATGAGAAAATCACAATGTAGAAGATGAAATATGCTGAGCAATCCTGAAAAAGTCAAAAAATGAGAAAATCACACTGTGGAACCTGGAATATGGTGAGAAACTCTGAAAAAGTCGAAAAATTGGAAAAATCACACTCTAGGACTTGGAATATGATGAGAAACCCTGAAAAAGTCAAAAATGAGAAAATCAGACTGTAGTAGCTGGAATATGGTGAGAAACATTGAAAAAGTCTCAAAATGAGAAAATCACACAGTTGGACCTGCAATATGGTGAGAAACACTGAAACAGTCGAAAAATAAGAAAATCAAACTTGTAGTACCTGCAATATGGTGAGAAACCCCTGAAAAATTCCAAAAATGAGAAATTCACACTGTAGGATTTAGAATATTCTAAATATTCTCATATGATGAGAAACCGTGAAAAAGTCAAAAAATGAAAAAAATATACTGTAGAAGCTGGAATATGGTGAGTAAACCCTGAAAAAGTCGAAAAAAAAGAAAATCACACTTGTAGAACCTCCAATATGGTGAGAAACCCTGAAAAAGTTGAAAAATAAGAAAATCACACTTGTAGAACCTCCAATATGGTGAGAAACCCTGAAAAAGTCTAAAAATGAGAAAATCACACTGTAGGACCTGGAATATGGTGAGAAACCCTGAAAGATCGAAAAATAAGAAAATCAAACTTGTAGTACCTGCAATATGGTGAGAAACCCTGCAAAAGGCAAAAAATGAGAAAATCACAATATAGGACTTGGAATAAGATGAGAAACCGTGAAAAAGACAAAAAATGACAAAAACACACTGTAGGAGCTGGAATATGGTGAGAAACCCTAAAAAAGTCCAAAAATAAGAAATTCACACTTGTAAGACTTGCAATATGGTGAGAAACCCTGAAAAAGTCGAAAAATGAGAAAATCACGCAGTAGTACCTGGAATATGGTGAGAAACACTGAAAAATTCATACTTGTAGGACCTGCAATATGGTGAGGGCTCAACAATTAACAGCATTGTCTCCTCTTCCAGAGAACCTGGGATCAACTATCAGCCACTATATGGTGGCCCATCTCCAGTTCCCCGGGATCAGACAGACAGACAGACAGAGTTAAGGAACGCAGGCCTGCCTGGACTTTCTTTTTTTCTTATCATTTTTAAAAAATGATTATTTATTTATTTATTTATTTATTTATTTATTTATTTATTAGATATAAGTACATGGTAGCAGTCTTCAGACACTCCAGAAGACGGTGTCAGATTCTGGACAATCTAAATCCCTCTTATGGTCTGCATACAGGTACATAAACACAGCCTCACATATACTTCTAAAAATTTAAGATGGGTGGGGCCATTTTACTGCTCAAAAATTAACAGCATTTTCTCCTCTTCCAGAGAACCTGGGTTCAACTACCAGCAACTATATGGTGGCCCATCTCCAGTTCCAGGGGATCAGACAGACAGACAGACATAAGACAGATAGAGATAAGGATGGCAGGCCTGCCTGGTCTTTCTTTCTTTCTTATCCTTTTTAAGAAATGTTTATTTATTTATTAATGTATATTAGATATAAGTACACTGTAGCTGTCTTCAGACACTGAGGAAGAGGGTGTCAGATTCTGGAGAATCTAAATCCCTCTTATGGACTGCAAATGATGTACATAAGAACAGACTCACAATTACTTCCAAAAATTTAAAGATGTGTGGGGCCACTGAAAGGGCTCAACAATTAACAGCATTGTCTCCTCTTCCAGAGAACCTGGGATCAACTACCAGCAACTATATAATGGCCCATCTCCAGTTCCAGGGGATCAGACAGACAGACAGACAGACAGACTAGAATGGCAGGCCTGTCTGGTTTTTCATTCTTTCTTATCCTTTTTAAAACATCTTTCTTTCTTTCTTTCTTTCTTTCTTTCTTTCTTTCTTTCTTTCTTTCTTTCTTTCTTTCTTTCTTTCTTTCTTTCTTTCTTTCTTTCTTTATTAGATATAAGTACACTGTAGATGTCTTCAGACACTCCAGAAGAGGGTATCAGTTTCTGGAGAATCTAAATCCCTCTTATGGTCTGCATACAATGTACATAAACACAGCCTCACATATACTTCTAAAAATTTAAAGATGGGTGGGGCCACTGAAAGGGCTCAACAATTAACAGCATTGTCTCCTCTTCCAGAGAACCTGGGATCAACTACCAGCAACTATATGGTGGCCCATCTCTAGTTCCAGGGGATCAGACAGACAGACTGACAGACAGAGATAAGGATGGCAGGCCTACCTGGTCTTTCTTTCCTTCTTATCCTTTAAAAAAATGTTTATTTATTTATTTATGTATGTATTTATTAGATATAAGTACACAGTAGCTGTCTTCAGACACTCCAGAAGAGGGTGTCAGATCACGGAGAATCTAAATCCCTCTTATGGTCTGCATATGATGTATATAAACACAGCCTCACATATACTTCTAAAAATTTAAAGATGGGTGGGGCCACTTAAAGGGCTCAACAAATACCAGCATTGTCTCCTCTTCCAGAGAATCTGGGATCAACTACCAGCAAAAATATGGTGGCGCATCTCCAGTTTCAGGGGATCAGATAGACAGATAGACAAACAGACAAGGAAGGCAGGCCTGCTTGGTTTGTATTTCTTTCTTATCCTTTTTAAAACATGTTTATTTATTTATTTATGTATTTATTAGATATAAGTACACTCTAGCTGTCTTCAGACACTCCAGAAGAGGGTGTCAGATTCTGAAAAATCTAAATCCCTCTTATGGTCTGCATATGATGTACATAAACACAGCCTCACAAATTCTTCTAAAAATTTAAAGATGGGTGGGGCCACTGAAAGGGCTCAAAAATTAACAGCATTGTCTCCTCTTGCAGAGAAACTGGGATCAACTACCAGCAACTATATGGTGGCCCATCTCCAGTTCCAGGGTATCAGACAGACAGACAGATAGACAGAGATAAGGATGGCAGGCCTGCCTGGTCTTTCTTTCTTTCTTTCTTATCCTTTTTTAAAAATGTTTATTTATTTATTTATTTATTTATTTATTTATTTATTTATTAGATATAAGTACACTGTAGTTGTCTTCAGTCACTCCAGAAGAGGGTGTCAGATTCTGGAGAATATAAATCCCTCTTATGGTCTGCATATGATGTACATAAACACAGAGTCACATATAGTTCTAAAAATTTAAAGATGGGTGGGGACCCAGAAAGGGCTCAATAATTAACAGCATTGACTCCTCTTCCAGAGAACCTGGGATCAACAATGAGCAACTATATGGTGGCCCATCTTTCGTTCCAGTGGATCAGACAGACAGACAGACAGACAGAGATAAGGATGGCAGGCCTGCCTGGTCTTTCTTTTTTTCTTATCCTTTTTAAAAAATGTTTATTTATTTATGTATGTATATATTTATTTATTTATGTATTTATTAGATATAAGTACAATGTAGCTGTCTTCAGACACTCCAGAAGAGGGTGTCAGAATCTGGAGAATCTAAATCCCTCGTATGGTCTGCATATGATGTACATAAACACAGCCTCACATATACTTCTAAAAATTTAAAGATGGGTGGGGCTACTGAAAGGGCTCAACAACTAACAGCATTGTCTCCTCTTCCAGAGTACCTGGGATCAACTACCAGCAATTATATGGTGGCCCATCTCCAGTTCCAGGGGATCTGACAGATAGAGAGACAGACAGACAGACAGACAGACAAGGTGGCAGGCCTGCCTGGTCTTTCTTTCTTTCTTATCCTTTTTAAAAATGTTTATTAATTTATGTATGTATTTATTAGATAAAAGTACACGGTAGCAGTCTTCAAACACTCCCGAAGAGGGTTTCAGATTCTGGAGAATCTATATCCCTCTTATGATCTGCATATGATGTACATAAACACAGCCTCACATATACCTCTAAAAACTTAAAGATGTGTGGGGCCACTGAAAGGGCTCAACAATTAACAGCATTGTCTCCTCTTCCAGAGAACCTGGGATCAACTACCAGCAATTATATGGTGGCCCATCTCCAGTTCCGGGGATCAGACAGACAGACAGACAGACAAGGATGGCAGGCCTGCCTGGTCTCTCTTTCTTTATTATCCTTTTTAAAAAATGTTTATTTGTTTATTTATGAATTTATTAGATATAATTACACTGTAGCTGTCTTCAGACACTCCAGTAGAGGGTGTCAGATTCTGGAGAATCTAAATCCTTGTTATGGTCTGCATATGATATACATAAACAGAGACTCACATATACTTCTAAAAATTTAAAGATGGGTGGGACCACTGAAAGGGCTCAACAATTAACAGCATTATCTCCTCTCCAGAGAACGTGGGATCAACTACCATCAACTATATGGTGGCCCATCTCCAGTTCCAGGGGATCAGACAGACAGACAGAGAAACAGACAAGGATAAGGATGGCATGCCTGCCTGGTCTTTCTTTCTTTCTTATCCATTTTAAAAAATGTTTATTTATTTATTTATTTATTTATTTATTTATTTATTTATTTATTTATTTTTTAGATATAAGTACACTGTAGCTGTCTTCAGACACTCCAGTAGAGGGTGTCAGATTCTGGAGAATCTAAATCCCTCTTATGGTCTGCATATGATGTACATAAACACAGCCTCACATATACTTCTAAAAATTTAAAGATGGGTGGGGCCACTGAAAGGGCTCAATAATTAAGAGCATTGTCTCCTCTTCCAGTGAACCTGGGATCAACTACAAGCAACTATATGGTTGCCCATCTCCAGTTCCAGGGGATCAGACAGAGAGACAGACAGACAGACAGAGATAAGGATGGAAGGCCTGCCTGGTCTTTCTTTCTTTCTTATCCTTTTTAAAAAATGTTTATTTATTTATTTATTTATTTATGTATTTATTAGATATAAGTACACTGTAGCTATCTTCAGACACTCCAGAAGAGGGTGTCATATTCTGGAGAATCTAAATCCCTCTTATTGTCTGCATATGATGTACATAAACACAGCCTCACATACACCTCTAAAAATTTAAAGATGAGTGGGGCCACTGAAAGGGCTCAACAATTAACAGCATTGTCTCCTCTTCCAGAGAACCTGGGATCAACTACCAGCAACTATATGGTGGCCCATCTCCAGTTCCAGGAGATCAGAAAGACAGACAGACAGACAGAGAAAAGGATGGCAGGCCCTGCCTGGTCTTTCTTTTTTTCTTATCATTTTTTTTTAAAAAATATTTATTTATTTATTTATTTATTTATTTATTTATTTATTTATTTATTAGACATAAGTACACTGTAGCTGTCTTCAGACACTCCAGAAGTGGGTGTCAGATTCTGGAGAATCTAAATCCCTCTTATAGTCTGCCTATGTTGTACATAAACACAACCTCACATACACTTCTAAAAATTTAAAGATGAGTGGGGCCACTGAAAGGGCTCAACAATTAACAGCATTGTCTCCTCTTCCAGAGAACCTGGGATCAACTACCAGCAACTATATTATGGCCCATCTCCAGTTCCAGGAGATCAGACAGACAGACAGACAGACAGAGATAAGGATGGCAGGCCTGCCTGGTCTTTCATTTTTTCTTATCCTTTTAAAAAATGTTTATTTATTTATTTATTTATTCATTTATATATTAGATATAAGTACCCTGTAGCTGCCTTCAGATACTCCAGAAGAGGGTGTCAGATTCTGGAGAATATAAATCCCTCTTATGGTCTGCATATGATGTACATAAACAAAGCCTCACATATACTTCTAAAAATTTAAAGATGGGTGGGGCCACTGAAGGGCTCAAAAATTAACAGCATTGTCTCCTCTTA
Source organism: Mus caroli (assembly GCF_978045245.1). Lineage (NCBI taxonomy): Eukaryota > Metazoa > Chordata > Mammalia > Rodentia > Muridae > Mus > Mus caroli. The sequence continues at coordinate 11,806 of NW_028227654.1, forward strand.
CAGAGAACCTGGGATCAACTACCAGCAAAAATATGGTGGCCCATCTCCATTTTCAGGGGATCAGACAGACAGACAGACAAACAGACAAGGATGGCAGGCCTGCCTGGTTGTTCTTTCTTTCTTATCCTTTTTGAAAAAATGTTTATTTATTTATTTATGTATTTATTAGATATAAGTACACTGTAGAGGTCTTCAGACACTCCAGAAGAGGTTGTCAGATTCTGGAGAATCTAAATCCCTCTTATGGTCTGCATATGATGTACATAAACACAGACTCACATTTACTTCCAAAAATTTAAAGATGGGTGGGGCCACTGAAAGGGCTCAACAATTAACAGCATTGTCTCCTCTTCCAGAGAACCTGAGATCAACTACCAGCAACTATATGGTGGCCCATTTCCAGGTCCAGGGAATCAGAAAGACATATAGACAGACAGACAGGGATAAGGATGGCAGGCCTGCCTGGTATTTCTTTTTTTCTTATCAATTTTTAAAAAAGTTTATTTATTCATTTATTTATTTATTTATTTATTTATTTATTTATTTATTTATTTATTTATTTATTTATTAGAATAAGTACACTGTAGCTGTCTTCAGACACTCCAGAAGAGGGTGTCAGATTCTGGAGAATCTAAATCCCTCTTATAGTCTGCCTATGATGTACATAAACAGAGCCTCACATACACTTCTAAAAATTTAAAGATGAGTGGGGCCACTGAAAGGGCTCAACAATTAACAGCATTGTCTCCTCTTCCAGAGAACCTGGGATCAACTATCAGCCACTATATGGTGGCCCATCTCCAGTTCCCCGGGATCAGACAGACAGACAGACAGACAGAGTTAAGGAACACAGGCCTGCCTGGACTTTCTTTTTTTCTTATCATTTTTAAAAAATGATTATTTATTTATTTATTTATTAGATATAAGTACATGGTAGCAGTCTTCAGACACTCCAGAAGACGGTGTCAGATTCTGGACAATCTAAATCCCTCTTATGGTCTGCATATGAGGTACATAAACACAGCCTCACATATACTTCTAAAAATTTAAAGATGGGTGGGGCCACTTTACTGCTCAAAAATTAACAGCATTGTCTCCTCTTCCAGAGAACCTGGGTTCAACTACCAGCAACTATATGGTGGCCCATCTCCAGTTCCAGGGTATCAGACAGACAGACAGACATACAGACAGATAGAGATAAGGATGGCAGGCCTGCCTGGTCTTTCTTTCTTTCTTATCCTTTTTAAGAAATGTTTATTTATTTATTAATGTATATTAGATATAAGTACACTGTAGCTGTCTTTCTTTCACCCAGGAAAAAGGTTTTATAAAAAGTGTTAAAGTTTTTAAAAATTAAAAAAAAAAAATACCAGATCACCATCACACAGCATTGGCTGTCTTCAGGTGTATCCTTTCAGCCTCCAAAACAAAAAGCAATGGCTGGCTGTCTTCAGGTGTATCCTATTCTCCAGTCTTATTTCCAACCTAAGAGCTGGGCTGAGCTGCCTCATTATGTAATTGCAAACCTTCCTTGGTTTGTCTTTTCCATTTCTAAGACTAACAGGCCTTTTTCTATTTAGAGAATATGCTCATGACTGTTCTTTAGATATAGTAAATATAACTGTTGCTTATAAAACTTGTTTTCTAGGAATTTTTAAAGGGCAATGGCAGAGTTTATTTTTTAAAAATATTTTGCATTTATTTATTTGTGTGAGTGATGAAGCTCAGGTCTTCAAACTCGTCATGAGGTATGATTACCTCCCCTCTCTCTCAACCCCTCCCTCTCCTCTCTCAATGATTGTGTAAGAATGTTTTGCATGTGTATGCTGTGCCCACAGACTCCAGAACAGAGTATTAGATCCCCTGGAACTGGAGATGGGCCACCATATATAATACTGGTAATTGAGCCCAGGTTCTCTGGAAGAGGAGACAATGCTCTTAATTGTTGAGCCCTCTCTGTAGCCACATCTTTCTTTCTTTTTTTTTTTTTTTGAGTATATGTGAGGCTGTGTTTATATACATCATATGCAGACAATAAGAATGATTTAGATTTTCAGAATCTGACACCCTCTTCTGGACTGTCTGAAGATAGCTACAGCATACTTAAATATAATAAATAAATAAATCTTTAAAAAGAAAAGGAAAAGTAAAAAAGAAAGAACAGGCCTGCCATATGCATGTTCATAGAGGAAAATGGAAGAGACCCCAATCTAACCTCAGCAGGGTGCTTCCTTCTGGATGGTAGCTCACAGTTTCATCCCAGCAAGACAGGCAAATCACTGAGTTCAAGGACAGTAAGGTTCAGGACAGCCAAGGTTAGGAAGGAAAAGGGTCTATGTTGAGAATACAAACCTACAAAACAACAACTAGGAAAAAGAAGTGACAGTGTAACTTGGGGTAGGGTACCAACAAGAGAAAGCTTTCTGTTACCACTTACAAACACCAGTAGCCTTGCACCCTTCTGCCCAGGTCCCTGCCTTCCTTTCTAGGAATTCTAAGGATGCCAGGGTGTGGGGGAATCCAGATTAACTTTTTAATAACAAAGACTTGGTCTTTGATGTCTATAGGAAGCCCTTCTCAGTGCCTTTAACTACCACTGAACTTTCAGGGCTGTGACTCAACTGTAACAAGGAACAGAGCTAAGAACCTGCAGCCTTTGAAAACAACTATTTTTTTAAAGTGGGGGACACAAATCAGCAGTAGAACCCCTCAGGTTCAGCCATAATACTTGTTAGGGAAACAGCCTCAATGTCCGGAGCTGAGGTCTCATGGGTGAACTGCTTCAAACTCTGAGTATCATTGAAAGAAAGAAAAGATATCATGTGGTTTCTTAATTTATTTATTTTATTATTTCTATTTTTTTTGTTTTCTTTTGTTTTGTTTTAGAAAAGGCCTCAGTCTGTAGCTATGGCTGACCTAGGACAGACTACATGTGTTAATTAGGGTTTCACAGTTGAGAAACAGACCATACCTATGTAAGACTTAGAAAACCCAACAGTCAGTGGTGGCTCGAGCTCTTAATGAGAGCACTCTGGAGGCAGAGGCAGTCAGTTTCTGAGTTCGAGGCCAGCCTGGTTAAAGACAGGGATAGGCAGGGCTAGGCAAGGCAGGGCTGGGCTAGGCTAGGCTAGGCAAGGGGCTGGGCTAGGCAAGTCAAGGGGCTAGGCTAGGCAACGCAAGGGGCTAGGCAAGACAGACAGACAGAGAGAAAGACAGACAAAGAATGGAAGCCTGCCTGGTTTTTCTTTCTTGCTTATCCCTTTTAAAAAATGTATATTTATTTATTTATTTATTTATTTATGTATTTATTAGATATAAGTACACTGTAGCTGTCTTCAGACACTCCAGAAGAGGGTTTCAGATTCTGGAGAATCTATATCCCTCTTATGGTCTGCATATGATGTACATAAACACAGCCTCACATATACTTCTAAAAATTTAAAGATGGGTAGGACCACTGAAAGGGCTAAACAATTAACAGCATTGTCTCCTCTTCCAGAGAACCTGGGATCAACTACCAGCAACTATATGGTGGCCCATCTCCAGTTCCAGGGGATCAGACAGACAGACAGAGATACAGACAGATAGAGTTAAGGATGGCAGGCCTACCTGGTCTTTCATTCTTTCTTATCCTTTTAAAAAATGTTTATTTATTTATTTATTTATTTATTTATTTATTTATTTATTCGATATAAGTACACTGTAGCTGTCTTCAGACACTCCAGAAGAGGGTGTCAGATTCTGGAGAATCTAAATCCCTCTTATGGTCTGCATATGATGTACATGAACACAGCCTCACATATACTTATAAAAATTTAAAGATGGGTGGGGCCACTGAAAGGGCTCAAAAATTAACAGCATTGTCTCCTCTTCCAGAGAACCTGGGATCAACTACCAGCAAATATATGGTGGCCCATCTCCAGTTCCAGGCGATCAGACAGACAGACAGACATACAGACAAGGATGGCAGGCCTTCTGGTTTTTATTTCTTTCTTATCCGTTTAAAAAGGTTTATTTATTTATTTATGAATTTATTATATATAAGTACACTGTAGCTGTCTTCAGACACTCAGGAAGAGGGTGTCAGATTCTGGAGAATCTAAGTCCCTCTTATGATATGCATATGATGTACATAAAAACAGCTTCACATTTATTTCTAAAAATTTAAAGATGGGTGGGGCCACTGTGAGGGCTCAACAATTAACAGCATTGTCTCCTCTTCCAGAAAACCTGGGATCAACTACCAGCAACTATATGGTGGCCCATCTCCAGATCCAGGGGATCACAGAGACAGACAGACAGACAGACAGACAAGGATGGCAGGCCTGCCTGGTTTTTCTTTCTTTCTTATCCTTTTTAAAACATGTTTATTTATTTATTTATGTATTTATTAGATATAAGTACACTGTAGCTGTCTTCAGACACTCCAGAAGAGGGTATCAGATTCTGGAGAATATAAATCCCTCTTATGGTCTACATACAATGTACATAAACACAGCCTCACATATACTTCTAAAAATTTAAAGATGTGTGGGGCCACTGAAAGGGCTCAACAATTAACAGCATTGTCTCCTCTTCCAGAGAACCTGGGATTAAACTACCAGCAACTATGTGGTGGCCCATCTCCAGTTCCAGGGGATCAGACAGACAGACAGACAGACAGACAGAGATAAGGATGGCAGGCCTGCTAGTCTTTCTTTTTTTCTTATCCTTTTTAAAAAATGTTTATTTATTTATTTATTTATTTATTTATTTATTTATTTATTTATTTATAAGATATAAGTACACTGTAGCTGTCTTCAGACACTCCAGAAGAGGGTATCAGATTCTGGAGAATCTAAATACGTCTTATGGTCTGCATATGATGTACATAACACAGCCTCACATATATTTCTAAATATTTAAAGATGTGTGGGGCCACTGAAAGGGCTCAACAATTAACAGCATTGTCTCCTCTTCCAGAGAACCTGGTTCAACTACCAGCAACTATATGGTGGCCCATCTCCAGTTCCAGGGAATCAGACAGACAGACAGACAGACAGATATAAGGATGGAAGGCCTGCCTGGATTTTCTTTATTTATTATCCTTATTTAAAAATGTTTATTTGTTTATTTATGTATTTATTAGACATAAGTACACTGTAGCTGTCTTCAGACACTCCAGAAGAGGGTGTCATATGCTGGAGAATCTAAATCCCTTTTATGGTCTGCATTTGATGTACATAAACATAGCCTCACATATACTTCTAAAAATTTAAAGATGGGTGGGGCCACTGAAAGGGCTCAACAATTAACAGCATTGTCTCCTTTTCCAGAGAACCTGGGATCAACTACCAGCAACTATATGGTGTCCCATCTCCAGTTACAGGGGATCAGACAGACAGACAGACAGACAGAAAGTGATAAGGATGGCAGGCCTGCATTGTCTTTCTTTCTTTTTTCTTCGTTTAAAAAAATGTTTATTTATTTATTTTTATTTATTTATTTATTTATTTATTTATTTATTTATTTTTAATGTATTTATTAGATATAAGTACACAATACTTGTCTTCAGACACTCCAGAAGAGGTTGTCAGATTCTGGAAAATCTAAATCCCTCTTATGGTCTGCATATGATGTACATAAACACAGCCTCACATATACTTCTAAAAATTTAAAGATGGGTGGGGCCACTAAAAGGGATCAACAATTAACAGCATTGTCTCCTCTTCCAGAGAACCTGGGATCAATAACCAGTAATTATATGGTGGCCCATCTCCAGTTCCAGGGGATCAGACAGACACACAGACAGACAGACAGAGATAAGGATGGCAGGCCTGCCTGGTCTTTCTTTCTTTCTTATCATTTTAAAAAAGGTTTATTTATTTATTTATTTATGTATTTATTAGAAATAAGTACCCTATAGCTATCTTCAGACACTCCAGAAGAGGGTGTTTGATTCTGCAGAACGTAAATCCCATTTATGTTCTGCATATGATGTACATAAACACAGCCTCACATATTCTTCTAAAAATTTAAAGATGGTTGGGGCCACTGAAAGGAACCAACAATTAACAGCATTGTCTCCTCTTCCAGAGAACCTGGGATCAACTACCAGCAACTATATGTTGGCCCATCTCCAGTTTCAGGGGATCAGACAGACAAACAGACAGACAGAAAGACAGAGATAAGGATGGCAGGCCTGCCTGGTCTTTCTTTCTTTCTTATTCTTTTTAAAAAATGTTTATTTATTTATTTATGTATTTTTTAGATATAAGTACACTGTAGCTGTCTTCAGACACTCCAGAAGAGGGTGTCAGATTCTGGGGAATCTAAATCCCTCTTATGGTCTGCATATGATTTACATAAACACAGCCTCACATATACTTCTAAAAATTTAAAGATGGGTGGGGTCACTAAAGAAAGGGCTCAACAATTAACAGCATTGTCTCCTCTTCCAGAGAACCTGGGATGAACTACCAGCAACTATATGGTGGCCCATCTCCAGTTCCAGGGTATCAGATAGACAGACAGACAGACAGAGATAAGGATGGCAGGCGTGCCTGGTCTTTCTTTCTTTATTATACTGTTGAAAAAATGTTTATTTATTTATTTATTTATTTTTATTTATGTATTTATTAGATATAAGTACACTGTAGCTGTCTTCAGACACTCTAGAAGAGGGTCTCATCTTCTGGAGAATCTAAATCCCTCTTATGGTCTTCATATGATGTACATAAACACAGCCTCACATATACTTCTAAAAATTTAAAGATGGGTGGGCCCACTGAAAGGGCTCAACCATTAACAGCATTGTCTCTTCTTCCAGAGAACGTGGGATCAACTACCAGCAACTATATGGTGGCCCATCTCAAGTTCCAGGGGATAAGACAGACAGACAGACAGACAGAGATAAGGATGGCAGGCCTGCCTGATTTTTCTTTCTTTCTTATCCTTATAAAAAAATGTTTATTTATTTGTTTATTTGTTTATTTATTTATTTATTTATTTATTTATTTATTTATTTATCTATCAGATATAAGTACACTGTAGCTGTCTTCAGACTCTCCAGAAGAGGGTGTCAGATTCTGGAGAATTTATATCCCTCTAATGGTCTGCATATGATGTACATGAACACAGCCTCACATATACTTCTAAAAATTTAAAGATGGGTGGGGCCACTGAAAGGGCTCAAAAATTAACAGCATTGTCTCCTCTTCCAGAGAACCTGGGATCAACTACCAGCAACTATATGGTGGCCCATCTCGAGTCCAAGGGGATCAGACAGACTGTAGACAGACAGAAAGACAGACAGAGATAAGGATGGCAGGCCTGCCTGGTCTTTCTTTCTTTCTTATCCTGTTTAAAAAATGTTTATTTATTTATTTATTTATTTATTTATTTATTTATTTATTTAATATAAGTACACTGTAGCTGTCTTCAGACACTCCAGAAGAGGGTGTCAGATTCTGGAGAATCTAAATCACATTTATGGTCTGCATAAGATGTACATAAACACAGCCTCACATATACTTCTAAATATTTAAAGATGGGTGGCGCCACTGAAAGGGCTCAACAATTAACAGCATTGTATCCTCTTCCAGAGAACCTGGGATCAACTACCAGCAACACTATGGTGGCCCATCTACAGTTCCAGGGTATCAGACAGACAGACAGACAGACAGACAGAGATAAGGGTGGCAGGCCTGCCCGGTCTTTCTTACTTTCTTATCCTTTTAAAAAAATGTTTATTTATTTATTTATTTATTTATTTATTTATTTATTTATTTATTCATTTATTTATTTATTTATTTATTTATGTATTTATTAGATATAAGTAAACTGTAGCTGTCTTCAGACACTCCAGAAGAGGGTGTCAGATTCTGGAGAATCTAAATCCCTCTTATGGTCTGCATATGATGTACATAAACAAAGCCTCACATATACTTCTAAAATTTTAAAGATGGGTGGAGCCACAGAAAGGGCTCAACAATTAACAGCATTGTCTCCTCTTCCAGAGAACCTTGGATAAACTACCAGCAACTATATGGTGGCCCATCTCCAGTTCTAGGGTATCACACAGACAGACAGACAGACAGAGATAAGGGTGGCAGGCTTGCCTGGTCTTTCTTTCTGTCTTATCCTTTTTAAAAAATGTTTATTTATTTATTTATTTATTTATTTATTTATTTATTTATTTATGTATTTATTAGATATAAGTACACTGTAGCTGTCTTCAGAAAATACAGAAGAGGGTGTCAGATTCTGGAGAATCCAAATCCCTCTTATGGTCTGCATATGATGTACATAAACACAGCCTCACATACCCTTCTAAAAATTTAAAGATGGGTGGGGCCACTGAAAGGGCTCAACAATTAACAGCATTGTCTCCTCTTCCAGAGAACCTGGGATCAACTACCAGCAACTATATGGTGGCCTATCTCCAGTTCCAAAGGATCATATAGATAGACAGACAGACAGACAGAGATAAGGATGGCAGGACTTCCTGGTGTTTCTTTCTTTCTTATCCTTTTTAAAAAATGTTTATTTATTTATTTATTCATGTATTTATTATATTTACGTACACTGTAGCTGTCTTCAGACACTCCAGAAGAGGGTGTCAGTTTCTGGAGAATCTAAATCACTCTTATGGTCTGAATATGATGTACATAAACACAGCCTCAGATATACTTATAAAAATTTAATGAAGGGTGGGGCCACTGAAAGGGCTCAATAATTTACAGCATTGTCTCCTCTTCCAGAGAACCTTGGATAAACTACCAGCAACTATATGGTGGCCCATATCCAGTACCAGAGGATCAGACAGACAGACAGGCAGACAGACAGAGATAAGGATGGCAGGCCTGCCAGGTCTTTCTTTCTTTCTTGTCCTTTTTAAAAAATGTTTATTTATTTATGTATTTATTATATATAAGTACTCTGTAGCTATCTACAGACACTCCAGAAGAGGGTGTCAGATTCTGAAGAATCTAAAACCATCTTATGGTCTGCATATGATGTACATAAACACAGCCTCAGATATACTTCTAAAAATTTAAAGATGGGTGGGGCCACTGAAAGGGCTCAACAATTAACAGCATTGTCTCCTCTTCCAGAGAACCTGGGATCAACTACCAGCAACTATATGGTGACCTATCTTCAGTTCCAAAGGATCATATAGAGAGACAGACAGACAGACAGAAATGAGGATGGCAGGCCTGCCTGGTCTTTCTTTCTTTCTTATCCATTTGAAAAAATGTTTACTTATTAATTAATTAATTAATTAATTTATTTATTTATTAGATATAAGTACACTGTAGCTGTCTTCAGACACTCCAGAAGAGGGTGTGAGATTCAGGAGAATCTAAATACCTCTTATGGTCTGCATATGATGTACATAAACACAGACTCAAGTATACTTCTAAAAATTTAAAGATGGGTGGGTCCAAAGAATGGGCTCAACAATTAACAGCTTTGTCTCCTCTTCCAGAGAACCTGGGATCAACTACCAGCAACTATATGGTGGCCCATCTGCAGTTCCAGGGATCAGACAGACAGACAGACAGACAGAGATAAGGATGGCAGGCCTGCCTGGTCTTTCTTTCTTACTTATCCTGTTTAAAAAATGTTTATTTATTTATTTATTTATATATTTATGTATTTATTAGATATAAGTACACTGTAGCTTTCTTCAGACACTCCAGAAGAGGGTGTCAGATTCTGGAGAATTTAAATCACTCTTATGGTCTGCATATGATGTACATAAATACAGCCTCACATTTACCTCTAAATATTTAAAGATGGGTGGGGCCACTGAGAGGGCTCAACAATTAACAGCATTGTCTCCTCTTCCAGATAACATTGGATAAACTACCAGCAACTATATGGTGGCCCATCTCCAGTTCCAGGGTATCAGACAGACAGACAGAGAGACAGAGATAAGGATGGAGGCCTGCCTGGACTTTCTTTCTTACTTATACTTTAAAAAAATGTTTATTTATTTATTTATTTATTTATTTATTTATTTATTTATGTATTTATTAGAAATAAGTACACTGTAGCTGTCTTCAGACACTCTAGAAGAGGGTCTCATTTTCTGGAGAATCTAAATCCCTCTTATGGTCTTCATATGATGTACATAAACACAGCCTCACATATACTTCTAAAAATTTAAAGATGGGTGGGCCCACTGAAAGGGCTCAACAATTAACAGCATTGTCTCTTCTTCCAGAGAACTTGGGATCAACTACCAGCAACTATATGGTGGCCCATCTCAAGTTCCAGGGGATAAGACAGACAGACAGACAGACAGAGATAAGGATGGCAGGCCTGCCTGATTTTTCTTTCTTTCTTATCCTTTTAAAAAATGTTTATTTATTTGTTTATTTGTTTATTTATTTATTTATTCATTTATCAGATATAAGTACACTGTAGCTGTCTTCAGACTCTCCAGAAGAGGGTGTCAGATTCTGGAGAATCTATATCCCTCTTATGGTCTGCATATGATGTACATGAACACAGCCTCACATATACTTCTAAAAATTTAAAGATGGGTGGGGCCACTGAAAGGGCTCAAAAATTAACAGCTTTGTCTCCTCTTCCAGAGAACCTGGGATCAACTACCAGCAACTATATGGTGGCCCATCTCGAGTCCAAGAGGATCAGACAGACTGTAGACAGACAGAAAGACAGACAGAGATAAGGATGGCAGGCCTGCCTGGTTTTTCTTTCTTTCTTATCCTGTTTAAAAAAATGTTTATTTATTTATTTATTTATTTATTTATTTATTTATTTATTTATTTATTTATTCATTTGATATAAGTACACTGTAGCTGTCTTCAGACACTCCAGAAGAGGGTGTCAGATTCTGGAGAATCTAAATCACATTTATGGTCTGCATAAGAATACATAAACACAGCCTCACATATACTTCTAAATATTTGAAGATGGGTGGCGCCACTGAAAGGGCTCAACAATTAACAGCATTGTATCCTCTTCCAGAGAACCTGGGATCAACTACCAGCAACACTATGGTGGCCCATCTACAGTTCCAGAGTATCAGACAGACAGACAGACAGACAGACAGAGATAAGGGTTGCAGGCCTGCCCGGTCTTTCTTACTTTCTTATCCTTTTTAAAAAATGTTTATTTATTTATTCATTTATTTATTTATTTATTTATTTATTAGATATAAGTACACTGTAACTGTCTTCAGAAAATACAGAAGAGGGTGTCAGATTCTGGAGAATCTAAATCCCTCTTATGGTCTGCATATGATGTACATAAACACAGCCTCACATACCCTTCTAAAAATTTAAAGATGGGTGGGGCCACTGAAAGGGCTAAACAATTAACAGCATTGTCTCCTCTTCCAGAGAACCTGGGATCAACTACCAGCAACTATATGGTGGCCTATCTCCAGTTCCAAAGGATCATATAGATAGACAGACAGACAGACAGAGATAAGGATGGCAGGACTTCCTGGTGTTTCTTTCTTTCTTATCCTTTTTAAAAAATGTTTATTTATTTATGTATTTATTATATATAAGTACTCTGTAGCTATCTACAGACACTCCAGAAGAGGGTGTCAGATTCTGAATAATCTAAAACCATCTTATGGTCTGCATATGATGTACATAAACACAGCCTCAGATATACTTCTAAAAATTTAAAGATGGGTGGGGCCACTGAAAGGGCTCAACAATTAACAGCATTGTCTCCTCTTCCAGAGAACCTGGGATCAACTACCAGCAACTATATAGTGGCCTATCTTCAGTTCCAAAGGATCATATAGAGAGACAGACAGACAGACAGAAATGAGGATGGCAGGCCTGCCTGGTCTTTCTTTCTTTCTTATCCATTTGAAAAAATGTTTACTTATTAATTAATTAATTAATTAATTTATTTAGTTATTTATTTATTAGATATAAGTACACTGTAGCTGTCTTCAGACACTCCAGAAGAGGGTGTGAGATTCTGGAGAATCTAAATACCTCTTATGGTCTGCATATGATGTACATAAACACAGACTCAAGTATACTTCTAAAAATTTAAAGATGGGTGGGGCCAAAGAATGGGCTCAACAATTAACAGCTTGTCTCCTCTTCCAGAGAACCTGGGATCAACTACCAGCAACTATATGGTGGCCCATCTGCAGTTCCAGGGATCAGACAGACAGACAGACAGACAGAGATAAGGATGGCAGGCCTGCCTGGTCTTTCTTTCTTTCTTATCCTTTTTAAGAAATGTTTATTTATTTATTTATTTATTTATTTATTTATTTATTTATTTATTTATTTATGTATTTATTAGATATAAGTACACTGTAGCTGTCTTCAGACACTCCAGAAGAGGGTGTCAGATTCTGGAGAATTTAAATCACTCTTATGGTCTGCATATGATGTACATAAATACAGCCTCACATTTACCAATAAAAATTTAAAGATGGTTGGGGCCACTGAAAGGGCTCAACAATTCACAACATTGTCTCCTCTTCCAGAGAACCTGGGAAAAACTACCAGCAAATATATGGTGGCCCATATCCATTTCCAGAGGATCAGACAGACAGACAGACAGACAGACAGTGATAAGGATGGCAGGCCTGACTGATTTTTCTTTCTTTCTTATCCTTTTTAAAAAATGTTTATTTAATTATTAATTTATTTATGTATGTATTTATTAGATATAAGTACACTGTAGCTGTCTTCAGACACTCCAGTAGAGGGTGTCAGATTCTGAAGAATCTAAAACCATCTTATGGTCTGCATATGATGTACATAAACACAGCCTCAGATATACTTCTAAAATTTAATGAAGGGAGGGGCCACTGAAAGGGCTCAACAATTAACAGCATTATCTCCTCTTCCAGAGAACCTGGGATCAACTAACAGCAACTTTATGGTGTCCCATCTACAGTTCCAGGGGATCAGACAGACAGACAGACAGACAGAGATAAGGATGGCAGGCCTGCCATGTCTTTCTTTCTTACTTATCCTGTTTAAAAAATGTTTATTTCTTTATTTATTTATTTATTTACGTATTTATTAGATATAAGTACACTGTAGCTGTCTTCAGACAGTCCAGAAAAGGGTGTCAATTCTGGAGAATCTAAATCCCTCTTATGGTCTGCATATGATGTACATAAACACAGCCTCACATATACTTCTAAACATTTAAAGATGGGTGGGGCCACTGAAAGGGCTCAACAATGAACAGCATTGTCTCCTCTTCCAGAGAACCTGGGAAAAACTAACAGCAAATATATGGTGGCCCTTATCCAGTTCCAAAGGTTCAGACAGAGAGACAGACAGACAGAGATAAGGATGGCAGGCCTGCCTGATTTTTCTTTCTTTCTTATCCTTTATAAAAAATGTTTATTTATTTATTAATTTATTTATTTATGTATTTATTAGATATAAGTACACTGTAGCTGTCTTCAGACACTCCAGTAGACGGTTTCAGATTCTGAAAAATCTAAAACCATCTTCTGGTCTGCATATGATGTACATAAACACAGCCTCAGATATACTTCAAAAAATTTAATGAAGGATGGGGCCACTGAAAGGGCTCAACAATTAACAGCATTATCTCCTCTTCCAGAGAACCTGGGATCAACTATCAGCAACTATATGGTGGCTCATCTCCAGTTCCCAGGAATCAGACAGACAGACAGACACACAGACAGAGATATCGATGGCAGGCTTGCCTGGTCTTTCTTTCTTTCTTATACTTTTTAAAAAATGTTTATTTATTTATTTATTCATGTATTTATTAGATATAACTACACTGTAGCTGTCTTAGACACTCCAGAAGTGGGTGTCTGGTTCTGTAGAATCTAAATCCCTCTTATGGTCTGCATATGATGTACATAAACACAGCCTAACATACAGTTCTAAATATTTAAAAATTGGTGGGGCCATTGAAAGGGCTCAACAATGAACAGCATTGTCTCCTCTTCCAGAGAACCTCGGCTCAACTACCAGCAACTATATGGTGGCCCATCTCCAGTTCCAGGGGATCAGACAGACAGACAGTCAGACATACAGAGATAAGGATGGCAGGACTGCCTGGTCTTTCTTTCTTTCTTATCCTTTTGAAAAAATGTTTACTTACTTATTTATTTATGTATTTATTAGATATAAGTAAACTGTAGCTGTCTTCAGACACTCCAGAAGAGGGTGTCAGATTCTGGAGAATCTAAATCCCTCTTATGGCCTGCATATGATGTACATAAACACAGACTCATGTATACTTCTAAAAATTTAAAGATGTGTGGGGCCACTGAGAGGGCTCAAAAATTAACAGCATTGTCTCATCTTCCAGAGAACCTGGGATCAACTACCAGCAACTATATGGTGGCTCATCTCCAGTTCCAGTGGATCAGAAAGACAGAGAGACAGACAGACAGAGATAAGGATGGCAGGCCTGCCTGGTCTTTCTTTTTTTCTTATCCTTTATAAAAAATGTTTATTTATTTATTTATTTATTTATTTATTTATTTATTTATTTATTTATTTATGTATGTATTAGATATAAGTACACTGTAGCCGTCTTCAGACACTCCAGAAGAGGGTGTCAGATTCTAGAGAATCTAAATCCCTCTTATGGTCTGCATATGATGTAAATAAACACAGCCTCACATATACTTCTAAAAATTTAAAGAAAGGTGGGACCACTGAAAGGGCTCAACAATTACCATCACTGTCTCCACTTCCAGAGAACCTGGGATCAACTACCAGCAACTATATGGTGGCCCATCTGCAGTTCCTGGGGATCAGACAGACAGACAGACAGACAGAGATAAGGATGGCAGGCCTGCCAGGTCTTTCTTTCTTACTTATCCTGTTTAAAAAATGTTTATTTATTTATTTTTTTATGTATTTATGTATTTATTAGATATAAGTACACTGTAGCTGTTCAGACACTCCAGAAGAGTGTGTCAGATTCTGGAGAATCTAAATCCCTCTTATGGTCTGCATATGATGTACATAAACACAGCCTCACGTATAATTCTAAAAATTTAAAGATGGGTGGGACCACTGAAAGGGCTTAACAATTAACATCATTGTCTCCTCTTCCAGAGAACCTGGGATCAACTACCAGCAACTATATGGTGGCCCATATCCAGTTCCAAAGGTTCAGACAGACAGACAGACAGACAGAGATACGGATGGCAGGCCTGCCTGATTTTTCTTTCTTTCTTATCCTTTATAAAAAATGTTTATTTATTTATTAATTTATTTATTTATGTATTTATTAGATATAAGTACACTGTAGCTGTCTTCAGACACTCCAGTAGACGGTGTCAGATTCTGAAAAATCTAAAACCATCTTCTGGTCTGCATATGATGTACATAAACACAGCCTCAGATATACTTTAAAAAATTTAATGAAGGGTGTGGCCACTAAAAGGGATCAACAATTAACAGCATTGTCTCCTCTTCCAGAGAACCTGGGATCAATAACCAGTAATTATATGGTGGCCCATCTCCAGTTCCAGGGGATCAGACAGACACACAGACAGACAGACAGAGATAAGGATGGCAGGCCTGCCTGGTCTTTCTTTCTTTCTTATCATTTTAAAAAAGGTTTATTTATTTATTTATTTATGTATTTATTAGATATAAGTACACTATAGCTATCTTCAGACACTCCAGAAGAGGGTGTTTGATTCTGCAGAACGTAAATCCCATTTATGTTCTGCATATGATGTACATAAACACAGACTCAAGTATACTTCTAAAAATTTAAAGATGGGTGGGGCCAAAGAATGGGCTCAACAATTAACAGCTTGTCTCCTCTTCCAGAGAACCTGGGATCAACTACCAGCAACTATATGGTGGCCCATCTGCAGTTCCAGGGATCAGACAGACAGACAGACAGACAGAGATAAGGATGGCAGGCCTGCCTGGTCTTTCTTTCTTACTTATCCTGTTTAAAAAATGTTTATTTATTTATTTATTTATTTATTTATTTATTTATTTATGTATTTATTAGATATAAGTACACTGTAGCTGTCTTCAGACACTCCAGAAGAGGGTGTCAGATTCTGGAGAATTTAAATCACTCTTATGGTCTGCATATGATGTACATAAATACAGCCTCACATTTACCAATAAAAATTTAAAGATGGTTGGGGCCACTGAAAGGGCTCAACAATTCACAACATTGTCTCCTCTTCCAGAGAACCTGGGAAAAACTACCAGCAAATATATGGTGGCCCATATCCAGTTCCAGAGGATCAGACAGACAGACAGACAGACAGACAGTGATAAGGATGGCAGGCCTGCCTGATTTTTCTTTCTTTCTTATCCTTTTTAAAAAATGTTTATTTAATTATTAATTTATTTATGTATGTATTTATTAGATATAAGTACACTGTAGCTGTCTTCAGACACTCCAGTAGAGGGTGTCAGATTCTGAAGAATCTAAAACCATCTTATGGTCTGCATATGATGTACATAAACACAGCCTCAGATATACTTCTAAAATTTAATGAAGGGAGGGGCCACTGAAAGGGCTCAACAATTAACAGCATTATCTCCTCTTCCAGAGAACCTGGGATCAACTACCAGCAACTTTATGGTGTCCCATCTACAGTTCCAGGGGATCAGACAGACAGACAGACAGACAGAGATAAGGATGGCAGGCCAGCCATGTCTTTCTTTCTTACTTATCCTGTTTAAAAAATGTTTATTTATTTATTTATTTATTTATTTACGTATTTATTAGATATAAGTACACTGTAGCTGTCTTCAGACAGTCCAGAAAAGGGTGTCAATTCTGGAGAATCTAAATCCCTCTTATGGTCTGCATATGATGTACATAAACACAGCCTCACATATACTTCTAAACATTTAAAGATGGGTGGGGCCACTGAAAGGGCTCAACAGTGAACAGCATTGTCTCCTCTTCCAGAGAACCTGGGAAAAACTAACAGCAAATATATGGTGGCCCTTATCCAGTTCCAAAGGTTCAGACAGGGAGACAGAAGACAGAGATAAGGATGGCAGGCCTGCCTGATTTTTCTTTCTTTCTTATCCTTTATAAAAAATGTTTATTTATTTATTAATTTATTTATTTATGTATTTATTAGATATAAGTACACTGTAGCTGTCTTCAGACACTCCAGTAGACGGTTTCAGATTCTGAAAAATCTAAAACCATCTTCTGGTCTGCATATGATGTACATAAACACAGCCTCAGATATACTTCAAAAAATTTAATGAAGGATGGGGCCACTGAAAGGGCTCAACAATTAACAGCATTATCTCCTCTTCCAGAGAACCTGGGATCAACTACCAGCAACTATATGGTGGCTCATCTCCAGTTCCCAGGGATCAGACAGAGAGACAGACACACAGACAGAGATATCGATGGCAGGCCTGCCTGGTCTTTCTTTCTTTCTTATACTTTTTAAAAAATGTTTATTTATTTATTTATTCATGTATTTATTAGATATAACTACACTGTAGCTGTCTTAGACACTCCAGAAGTGGGTGTCTGGTTCTGTAGAATCTAAATCCCTCTTATGGTCTGCATATGATGTACATAAACACAGCCTAACATACAGTTCTAAATATTTAAAAATGGGTGGGGCCATTGAAAGGGCTCAACAATGAACAGCATTGTCTCCTCTTCCAGAGAACCTCGGCTCAACTACCAGCAACTATATGGTGGCCCATCTCCAGTTCCAGGGGATCAGACAGACAGACAGTCAGACATACAGAGATAAGGATGGCAGGACTGCCTGGTCTTTCTTTCTTTCTTATCCTTTTGAAAAAATGTTTACTTACTTATTTATTTATGTATTTATTAGATATAAGTAAACTGTAGCTGTCTTCAGACACTCCAGAAGAGGGTGTCAGATTCTGGAGAATCTAAATCCCTCTTATGGCCTGCATATGATGTACATAAACACAGACTCATGTATACTTCTAAAAATTTAAAGATGTGTGGGGCCACTGAGAGGGCTCAAAAATTAACAGCATTGTCTCATCTTCCAGAGAACCTGGGATCAACTACCAGCAACTATATGGTGGCTCATCTCCAGTTCCAGTGGATCAGAAAGACAGAGAGACAGACAGACAGAGATAAGGATGGCAGGCCTGCCTGGTCTTTCTTTATTTCTTATCCTTTATAAAAAATGTTTATTTATTTATTTATTTATTTATTTATGTATTTATTAGATATATGTACACTGTAGCCGTCTTCAGACACTCCAGAAGAGGGTGTCAGATTCTAGAGAATCTAAATCCCTCTTATGGTCTGCATATGATGTACATAAACACAGCCTCACATATACTTCTAAAAATTTAAAGAAAGGTGGGACCACTGAAAGGGCTCAACAATTACCATCACTGTCTCCACTTCCAGAGAACCTGGGATCAACTACCAGCAACTATATGGTGGCCCATCTGCAGTTCCAGGGGATCAGACAGACAGACAGACAGAGATAAGGATGGCAGGCCTGCCAGGTCTTTCTTTCTTACTTATCCTGTTTAAAAAATGTTTATTTATTTATTTTTTTATGTATTTATGTATTTATAAGATATAAGTACACTGTAGCTGTTCAGACACTCCAGAAGAGTGTGTCAGATTCTGGAGAATCTAAATCCCTCTTATGGTCTGCATATGATGTACATAAACACAGCCTCAGGTATAATTCTAAAAATTTAAAGATGGGTGGGACCACTGAAAGGGCTTAACAATTAACATCATTGTCTCCTCTTCCAGAGAACCTGGGATCAACTACCAGCAACTATATGGTGGCCCATATCCAGTTCCAAAGGTTCAGACAGACAGACAGACAGACAGAGATACGGATGGCAGGCCTGCCTGATTTTTCTTTCTTTCTTATCCTTTATAAAAAATGTTTATTTATTTATTAATTTATTTATTTATGTATTTATTAGATATAAGTACACTGTAGCTGTCTTCAGACACTCCAGTAGACGGTGTCAGATTCTGAAAAATCTAAAACCATCTTCTGGTCTGCATATGATGTACATAAACACAGCCTCAGATATACTTTAAAAAATTTAATGAAGGGTGTGGCCACTAAAAGGGATCAACAATTAACAGCATTGTCTCCTCTTCCAGAGAACCTGGGATCAATAACCAGTAATTATATGGTGGCCCATCTCCAGTTCCAGGGGATCAGACAGACACACAGACAGACAGACAGAGATAAGGATGGCAGGCCTGCCTGGTCTTTCTTTCTTTCTTATCATTTTAAAAAAGGTTTATTTATTTATTTATGTATTTATTAGATATAAGTACACTATAGCTATCTTCAGACACTCCAGAAGAGGGTGTTTGATTCTGCAGAACGTAAATCCCATTTATGTTCTGCATATGATGTACATAAACACAGCCTCACATATTCTTCTAAAAATTTAAAGATGGTTGGGGCCACTGAAAGGAACCAACAATTAACAGCATTGTCTCCTCTTCCAGAGAACCTGGGATCAACTACCAGCAACTATATGTTGGCCCATCTCCAGTTTCAGGGGATCAGACAGACAAACAGACAGACAGAAAGACAGAGATAAGGATGGCAGGCCTGCCTGGTCTTTCTTTCTTTCTTATCCTTTTTAAAAAATGTTTATTTATTTATTTATGTATTTTTTAGATATAAGTACACTGTAGCTGTCTTCAGACACTCCAGAAGAGGGTGTCAGATTCTGGAGAACGTAAATCCCATTTATGTTCTGCATATGATGTACATAAATACAGCCTCACATTTACCTCTAAAAATTTAAAGATGGGTGGGGCCACTGAGAGGGCTCAACAATTAACAGCATTGTCTCCTCTTCCAGAGAACATTGGATAAACTACCAGCAACTATATGGTGGCCCATCTCCAGTTCCAGGGTATCAGACAGACAGACAGAGAGACAGAGATAAGGATGAAGGCCTGCCTGGTCTTTCTTTCTTTCTTATACTTTAAAAAAATGTTTATTTATTTATTTATTTATTTATTTATTTATTTATTTATTTATTTATTTATTTATTTATTAGAAATAAGTACACTGTAGCTGTCTTCAGACACTCTAGAAGAGGGTCTCATCTTCTGGAGAATCTAAATCCCTCTTATGGTCTTCATATGATGTACATAAACACAGCCTCACATATACTTCTAAAAATTTAAAGATGGGTGGGCCCACTGAAAGGGCTCAAAAATTAACAGCATTGTCTCTTCTTCCAGAGAACGTGGGATCAACTACCAGCAACTATATGGTGGCCCATCTCAAGTTCCAGGGGATAAGACAGACAGACAGACAGACAGAGATAAGGATGGCAGGCCTGCCTGATTTTTCTTTCTTTCTTATCCTTTTAAAAAAATGTTTATTTATTTGATTATTTGTTTATTTATTTATTTATTTATTTATTTATTTATTTATCAGATATAAGTACACTGTAGCTATCTTCAGACACTCCAGAAGAGGGTGTTTGATTCTGCAGAACGTAAATCCCATTTATGTTCTGCATATGATGTACATAAACACAGCCTCACATATTCTTCTAAAAATTTAAAGATGGTTGGGGCCACTGAAAGGAACCAACAATTAACAGCATTGTCTCCTCTTCCAGAGAACCTGGGATCAACTACCAGCAACTATATGTTGGCCCATCTCCAGTTTCAGGGGATCAGACAGACAAACAGACAGACAGAAAGACAGAGATAAGGATGGCAGGCCTGCCTGGTCTTTCTTTCTTTCTTATCCTTTTTAAAAAATGTTTATTTATTTATTTATGTATTTTTTAGATATAAGTACACTGTAGCTGTCTTCAGACACTCCAGAAGAGGGTGTCAGATTCTGGAGAATCTAAATCCCTCTTATGGTCTGCATATGATGTACATAAACACAGCCTCACATATACTTCTAAAAATTTAAAGATGGGTGGGGTCACTAAAGAAAGGGCTCAACAATTAACAGCATTGTCTCCTCTTCCAGAGAACCTGGGATGAACTACCAGCAACTATATGGTGGCCCATCTCCAGTTCCAGGGGATCAGACAGACAGACAGACAGACAGATATAAGGATGGCAGGCGTGCCTGGTCTTTCTTTCTTTATTATACTGTTGAAAAAATGTTTATTTATTTATTTATTTATTTTTATTTATGTATTTATTAGATATAAGTACACTGTAGCTGTCTTCAGACACTCTAGAAAAGGGTCTCATCTTCTGGAGAATCTAAATCCCTCTTATGGTCTTCATATGATGTACATAAACACAGCCTCACATATACTTCTAAAAATTTAAAGATGGGTGGGCCCACTGAAAGGGCTCAACAATTAACAGCATTGTCTCTTCTTCCAGAGAACGTGGGATCAACTACCAGCAACTATATGGTGGCCCATCTCGAGTCCAAGGGGATCAGACAGACTGTAGACAGAGAGAAAGACAGACAGAGATAAGGATGGCAGGCCTGCCTGGTCTTTCTTTCTTTCTTATCCTGTTTAAAAAATGTTTATTTATTTATTTATTTATTTATTTATTTATTTATTTATTTATTTATTTATTTAATATAAGTACACTGTAGCTGTCTTCAGACACTCCAGAAGAGGGTGTCAGATTCTGGAGAATCTAAATCACATTTATGGTCTGCATAAGATGTACATAAACACAGCCTCACATATACTTCTAAATATTTAAAGATGGGTGGCGCCACTGAAAGGGCTCAACAATTAACAGCATTGTCTCCTCTTCCAAGAACCTGGGATCAACTACCAGCAACTATATGGTGACCTATCTTCAGTTCCAAAGGATCATATAGAGAGACAGACAGACAGACAGAAATGAGGATGGCAGGCCTGCCTGGTCTTTCTTTCTTTCTTATCCATTTGAAAAAATGTTTACTTATTAATTAATTAATTAATTAATTCATTTATTTATTAGATATAAGTACACTGTAGCTGTCTTCAGACACTCCAGAAAAGGGTGTGAGATTCTGGAGAATCTAAATACCTCTTATGGTCTGCATATGATGTACATAAACACAGACTCAAGTATACTTCTAAAAATTTAAAGATGGGTGGGGCCAAAGAATGGGCTCAACAATTAACAGTGTTGTCTCCTCTTCCAGAGAACCTGGGATCAACTACCAGCAACTATATGGTGGCCCATATGCAGTTCCAGGGATCAGACAGACAGACAGACAGACAGAGATAAGGATGGCAGGCCTGCTTTGTCTTTCTTTCTTACTTATCCTGTTTAAAAAATGTTTATTTATTTATTTATTTATTTATGTATTTATTAGATATAAGTACACTGTAGCTGTCTTCAGACACTCCAGAAGAGGGTGTCAGATTCTGGAGAATTTAAATCACTCTTATGGTCTGCATTTGATGTACATAAATACAGCCTCACATTTACCTCTAAAAATTTAAAGATGGGTGGGGCCACTGAGAGGGCTCAACAATTAACAGCATTGTCTCCTCTTCCAGAGAACATTGGATAAACTACCAGCAACTATATGGTGGCCCATCTCCAGTTCCAGGGTATCAGACAGACAGACAGACAGAGATAAGGCTTGCCTGGTCTTTCTTTCTGTCTTATCCTTTTTAAAAAATGTTTATTTATTTATTTATTTATTTATTTATTTATTTATTTATGTATTTATTAGATATAAGTACACTGTAGCTGTCTTCAGAAAATACAGAAGAGGGTGTCAGATTCTGGAGAATCTAAATCCCTCTTATGGTCTGCATATGATGTACATAAACACAGCCTCACATACCCTTCTAAAAATTTAAAGATGGGTGGGGCCACTGAAAGGGCTCAACAATTAACAGCATTGTCTCCTCTTCCAGAGAACCTGGGATCAACTACCAGCAACTATATGGTGGCCTATCTCCAGTTCCAAAGGATCATATAGATAGACAGACAGACAGACAGAGATAAGGATGGCAGGACTTCCTGGTGTTTCTTTCTTTCTTATCCTTTTTAAAAAATGTTTATTTATTTATTTATTCATGTATTTATTATATTTACGTACACTGTAGCTGTCTTCAGACACTCCAGAAGAGGGTGTCAGTTTCTGGAGAATCTAAATCACTCTTATGGTCTGAATATGATGTACATAAACACAGCCTCAGATATACTTATAAAAATTTAATGAAGGGTGGGGCCACTGAAAGGGCTCAATAATTTACAGCATTGTCTCCTCTTCCAGAGAACCTTGGATAAACTACCAGCAACTATATGGTGGCCCATATCCAGTACCAGAGGATCAGACAGACAGACAGGCAGACAGACAGAGATAAGGATGGCAGGCCTGCCAGGTCTTTCTTTCTTTCTTGTCCTTTTTAAAAAATGTTTATTTATTTATGTATTTATTATATATAAGTACTCTGTAGCTATCTACAGACACTCCAGAAGAGGGTGTCAGATTCTGAAGAATCTAAAACCATCTTATGGTCTGCATATGATGTACATAAACACAGCCTCAGATATACTTCTAAAAATTTAAAGATGAGTGGGGCCACTGAAAGGGCTCAACAATTAACAGCATTGTCTCCTCTTCCAGAGAACCTGGGATCAACTACCAGCAACTATATGGTGACCTATCTTCAGTTCCAAAGGATCATATAGAGAGACAGACAGACAGACAGAAATGAGGATGGCAGGCCTGCCTGGTCTTTCTTTCTTTCTTATCCATTTGAAAAAATGTTTACTTATTAATTAATTAATTTATTTATTTATTTATTTATTAGATATAAGTACACTGTAGCTGTCTTCAGACACTCCAGAAAAGGGTGTGAGATTCTGGAGAATCTAAATTCCTCTTATGGTCTGCATATGATGTACATAAACACAGACTCAAGTATACTTCTAAAAATTTAAAGATGGGTGGGGCCAAAGAATAGGCTCAACAATTAACAGTGTTGTCTCCTCTTCCAGAGAACCTGGGATCAACTACTAGCAACTATATGGTGGCCCATATGCAGTTCCAGGGATCAGACAGACAGACAGACAGACAGAGATAAGGATGGCAGGCCTGCCTGGTCTTTCTTTCTTACTTATCCTGTTTAAAAAATGTTTATTTATTTATTTATTTATTTATGTATTTATTAGATATAAGTACACTGTAGCTGTCTTCAGACACTCCAGAAGAGGGTGTCAGATTCTGGAGAATTTAAATCACTCTTATGGTCTGCATATGATGTACATAAATACAGCCTCACATTTACCTCTAAAAATTTAAAGATGGGTGGGGCCACTGAGAGGGCTCAACAATTAACAGCATTGTCTCCTCTTCCAGAGAACATTGGATAAACTACCAGCAACTATATGGTGGCCCATCTCCAGTTCCAGGGTATCAGACAGACAGACAGAGAGACAGAGATAAGGATGAAGGCCTGCCTGGTCTTTCTTTCTTTCTTATACTTTAAAAAAATGTTTATTTATTTATTTATTTATTTATTTATTTATTTATTTATTTATTAGAAATAAGTACACTGTAGCTGTCTTCAGACACTCTAGAAGAGGGTCTCATCTTCTGGAGAATCTAAATCCCTCTTATGGTCTTCATATGATGTACATAAACACAGCCTCACATATACTTCTAAAAATTTAAAGATGGGTGGGCCCACTGAAAGGGCTCAAAAATTAACAGCATTGTCTCTTCTTCCAGAGAACGTGGGATCAACTACCAGCAACTATATGGTGGCCCATCTCAAGTTCCAGGGGATAAGACAGACAGACAGACAGACAGAGATAAGGATGGCAGGCCTGCCTGATTTTTCTTTCTTTCTTATCCTTTTAAAAAAATGTTTATTTATTTGATTATTTGTTTGTTTATTTATTTATTTATTTATTTATTTATTTATTTATTTATCAGATATAAGTACACTGTAGCTATCTTCAGACACTCCAGAAGAGGGTGTTTGATTCTGCAGAACGTAAATCCCATTTATGTTCTGCATATGATGTACATAAACACAGCCTCACATATTCTTCTAAAAATTTAAAGATGGTTGGGGCCACTGAAAGGAACCAACAATTAACAGCATTGTCTCCTCTTCCAGAGAACCTGGGATCAACTACCAGCAACTATATGTTGGCCCATCTCCAGTTTCAGGGGATCAGACAGACAAACAGACAGACAGAAAGACAGAGATAAGGATGGCAGGCCTGCCTGGTCTTTCTTTCTTTCTTATCCTTTTTAAAAAATGTTTATTTATTTATTTATGTATTTTTTAGATATAAGTACACTGTAGCTGTCTTCAGACACTCCAGAAGAGGGTGTCAGATTCTGGAGAATCTAAATCCCTCTTATGGTCTGCATATGATGTACATAAACACAGCCTCACATATACTTCTAAAAATTTAAAGATGGGTGGGGTCACTAAAGAAAGGGCTGAACAATTAACAGCATTGTCTCCTCTTCCAGAGAACCTGGGATGAACTACCAGTAACTATATGGTGGCCCATCTCCAGTTCCAGGGTATCAGATAGACAGACAGACAGACAGAGATAAGGATGGCAGGCGTGCCTGGTCTTTCTTTCTTTATTATACTGTTGAAAAAATGTTTATTTATTTATTTATTTATTTTTATTTATGTATTTATTAGATATAAGTACACTGTAGCTGTCTTCAGACACTCTAGAAGAGGGTCTCATCTTCTGGAGAATCTAAATCCCTCTTATGGTCTTCATATGATGTACATAAACACAGCCTCACATATACTTCTAAAAATTTAAAGATGGGTGGGGCCACTGAAAGGGCTCAACAATTAACAGCATTGTCTCTTCTTCCAGAGAACGTGGGATCAACTACCAGCAACTATATGGTGACCTATCTTCAGTTCCAAAGGATCATATAGAAAGACAGACAGACAGACAGAAATGAGGATGGCAGGCCTGCCTGGTCTTTCTTTCTTTCTTATCCATTTGAAAAAATGTTTACTTATTAATTAATTAATTAATTAATTAATTCATTTATTTATTAGATATAAGTACACTGTAGCTGTCTTCAGACACTCCAGAAAAGGGTGTGAGATTCTGGAGAATCTAAATACCTCTTATGGTCTGCATATGATGTACATAAACACAGACTCAAGTATACTTCTAAAAATTTAAAGATGGGTGGGGTCACTAAAGAAAGGGCTCAACAATTAACAGCATTGTCTCCTCTTCCAGAGAACCTGGGATGAACTACCAGCAACTATATGGTGGCCCATCTCCAGTTCCAGGGGATCAGACAGACAGACAGACAGACAGAGATAAGGATGGCAGGCGTGCCTGGTCTTTCTTTCTTTATTATACTGTTGAAAAAATGTTTATTTATTTATTTATTTATTTTTATTTATGTATTTATTAGATATAAGTACACTCTAGCTGTCTTCAGACACTCTAGAAAAGGGTCTCATCTTCTGGAGAATCTAAATCCCTCTTATGGTCTTCATATGATGTACATAAACACAGCCTCACATATACTTCTAAAAATTTAAAGATGGGTGGGCCCACTGAAAGGGCTCAACAATTAACAGCATTGTCTCTTCTTCCAGAGAACGTGGGATCAACTACCAGCAACTATATGGTGGCCCATCTCAAGTTCCAGGGGATAAGACAGACAGACAGACAGACAGAGATAAGGATGGCAGGCCTGCCTGTTTTTTCTTTCTTTCTTATCCTTATAAAAAAATGTTTATTTATATATTTGTTTATTTGTTTATTTATTTATTTATTTATTTATTTATCAGATAAAAGTACACTGTAGCTGTCTTCAGACTCTCCAGAAGAGGGTGTCAGATTCTGGAGAATCTATATCCCTCTTATGGTCTGCATATGATGTACATGAACACAGCCTCACATATACTTCTAAAAATTTAAAGATGGGTGGGGCCACTGAAAGGGCTCAAAAATTAACAGCATTGTCTCCTCTTCCAGAGAACCTGGGATCAACTACCAGCAACTATATGGTGGCCCATCTCGAGTCCAAGGGGATCAGACAGACTGTAGACAGACAGAAAGACAGACAGAGATAAGGATGGCAGGCCTGCCTGGTCTTTCTTTCTTTCTTATCCTGTTTAAAAAATGTTTATTTATTTATTTATTTATTTATTTATTTATTTATTTATTTGATATTAGTACACTGTAGCTGTCTTCAGACACTCCAGAAGAGGGTGTCAGATTCTGGAGAATCTAAATCACATTTATGGTCTGCATAAGATGTACATAAACACAGCCTAACATATACTTCTAAATATTTAAAGATGGGTGGCGCCGAT
This sequence comes from Mus caroli, assembly GCF_978045245.1. Classification (NCBI taxonomy): domain Eukaryota; kingdom Metazoa; phylum Chordata; class Mammalia; order Rodentia; family Muridae; genus Mus; species Mus caroli. The sequence continues at coordinate 39,027 of NW_028227654.1, forward strand.
GAAAGGGCTCAACAATTAACAGCATTGTATCCTCTTCCAGAGAACCTGGGATAAACTACCAGCAACACTATGGTGGCCCATCTACAGTTCCAGGGTATCAGACAGACAGACAGACAGACAGACAGAGATAAGGGTGGCAGGCCTGCCCGGTCTTTCTTACTTTCTCATCCTTTTTAAAAAATGTTTATTTATTTATTTATTTATTTATTTATTCATTTATTTATTTATTTATTTATTTATGTATTTATTAGATATAAGTAAACTGTAGCTGTCTTCAGACACTCCAGAAGAGGGTGTCAGATTCTGGAGAATCTAAATCCCTCTTATGGTCTGCATATGATGTACATAAACACAGCCCCACATATACTTCTAAAATTTTAAAGATGGGTGGGGCCACAGAAAGGGCTCAACAATTAACAGCATTGTCTCCTCTTCCAGAGAACCTTGGATAAACTACCAGCAACTATATGGTGACCTATCTTCAGTTCCAAAGGATCATATAGAGAGACAGACAGACAGACAGAAATGAGGATGGCAGGCCTGCCTGGTCTTTCTTTCTTTCTTATCCATTTGAAAAAAATGTTTACTTATTAATTAATTAATTAATTAATTAATTAATTAATTTATTATATATAAGTACACTGTAGCTGTCTTCAGACACTCCAGAAGAGGGTGTGAGAATCAGGAGAATCTAAATACCTCTTATGGTCTGCATATGATGTACATAAACACAGACTCAAGTATACTTCTAAAAATTTAAAGATGGGTGGGGCCAAAGAATGGGCTCAACAATTAACAGCGTTGTCTCCTCTTCCAGAGAACCTGGGATCAACTACCAGCAACTATATGGTGGCCCATCTGTAGTTCCAGGGATCAGACAGACAGACAGACAGACAGAGATAAGGATGGCAGGCCTGCCTGGTCTTTCTTTCTTACTTATCCTGTTTAAAAAATGTTTATTTATTTATTTATTTATATATTTATGTATTTATTAGATATAAGTACACTGTAGCTGTCTTCAGACACTCCAGAAGAGGGTGTCAGATTCTGGAGAATTTAAATCACTCTTATGGTCTGCATATGATGTACATAAATACAGCCTCACATTTACCTCTAAATATTTAAAGATGGGTGGGGCCACTGAGAGGGCTCAACAATTAACAGCATTGTCTCCTCTTCCAGAGAACATTGGATAAACTACCAGCAACTATATGGTGGCCCATCTCCAGTTCCAGGGTATCAGACAGACAGACAGAGAGACAGAGATAAGGATGGAGGCCTGCCTGGTCTTTCTTTCTTTCTTATACTTTAAAAAAATGTTTATTTATTTATTTATTCATTTATTTATTTATTTATTTATGTATTTATTAGAAATAAGTACACTGTAGCTGTCTTCAGACACACTAGAAGAGGGTCTCATCTTCTGGAGAATCTAAATCCCTCTTATGGTCTTCATATTGTGTACATAAACACAGCCTCACATATACTTCTAAAAATTTAAAGATGGGTGGGCCCACTGAAAGGGCTCAACAATTAACAGCATTGTCTCTTCTTCCAGAGAACTTGGGATCAACTACCAGCAACTATATGGTGGCCCATCTCAAGTTCCAGGGGATAAGACAGACAGACAGACAGACAGAGATAAGGATGGCAGGCCTGCCTGATTTTTCTTTCTTTCTTATCCTTTTAAAAAATGTTTATTTATTTGTTTATTTGTTTATTTGTTTATTTATTTATTTATTTATTTATCAGATATAAGTACACTGTAGCTGTCTTCAGACTCTGCAGAAGAGGGTGTCAGATTCTGGAGAATCTATATCCCTCTTATGGTCTGCATATGATGTACATGAACACAGCCTCACATATACTTCTAAAAATTTAAAGATGGGTGGGGCCACTGAAAGGGCTCAAAAATTAACAGCATTGTCTCCTCTTCCAGAGAACCTGGGATCAACTACCAGCAACTATATGGTGGCCCATCTCGAGTCCAAGGGGATCAGACAGACTGTAGACAGACAGAAAGAGAGACAGAGATAAGGATGGCAGGTCTGCTTGGTTTTTCTTTCTTTCTTATCCTGTTTAAAAAATGTTTATTTATTTATTTATTTATTTATTTATTTATTTATTTCTTTATTTATTTATTTGATATTAGTACACTGTAGCTGTCTTCAGACACTCCAGAAGAGGGTGTCAGATTCTGGAGAATTTAATCACATTTATGGTCTGCATAAGATGTACATAAACACAGCCTCACATATACTTCTAAATATTTAAAGATGGGTGGCGCCGATGAAAGGGCTCAACAATTAACAGCATTGTATCCTCTTCCAGAGAACCTGGGATCAACTACCAGCAACACTATGGTGGCCCATCTACAGTTCCAGGGTATCAGACAGACAGACAGACAGACAGACAGAGATAAGGGTGGCAGGCCTGCCCGGTCTTTCTTACTTTCTTATCCTTTTTAAAAAATGTTTATTTATTTATTTATTTATTTATTTATTCATTCATTTATTTATTTATTTATTTATGTATTTATTAGATATAAGTAAACTGTAGCTGTCTTCAGACACTCCAGAAGAGGGTGTCAGATTCTGGAGAATCTAAATCCCTCTTATGGTCTGCATATAATGTACATAAACACAGCCTCACATATACTTCTAAAATTTTAAAGATGGGTGGGGCCACAGAAAGGGCTCAACAATTAACAGCATTGTCTCCTCTTCCAGAGAACCTTGGATAAACTACCAGCAACTATATGGTGGCCCATCTCAAGTTCTAGGGTATCACACAGACAGACAGACAGACAGAGATAAGGGTGGCAGGCTTGCCTGGTCTTTCTTTCTGTCTTATCCTTTTTAAAAAATGTTAATTTATTTATTTATTTATTTATTTATTTATTTATTTATTTATTTATTAGATATAAGTACACTGTAACTGTCTTCAGAAAATACAGAAGAGGGTGTCAGATTCTGGAGAATCTAAATCCCTCTTATGGTCTGCATATGATGTACATAAACACAGCCTCACATACCCTTCTAAAAATTTAAAGATGGGCGGGGCCACTGAAAGGGCTAAACAATTAACAGCATTGTCTCCTCTTCCAGAGAACCTGGGATCAACTACCAGCAACTATATGGTGGCCTATCTCCAGTTCCAAAGGATCATATAGATAGACAGACAGACAGACAGAGATAAGGATGGCAGGACTTCCTGGTGTTTCTTTCTTTCTTATCCTTTTTAAAAAATGTTTATTTATTTATTTATTCATGTATTTATTATATTTACGTACACTGTAGCTGTCTTCAGACACTCCAGAAGAGGGTGTCAGTTTCTGGAGAATCTAAATCACTCTTATGGTCTGAATATGATGTACATAAACACAGCCTCAGATATACTTATAAAAATTTAATGAAGGGTGGGGCCACTGAAAGGGCTCAATAATTTACAGCATTGTCTCCTCTTCCAGAGAACCTTGGATAAACTACCAGCAACTATATGGTGGCCCATATCCAGTACCAGAGGATCAGACAGACAGACAGGCAGACAGACAGAGATAAGGATGGCAGGCCTGCCAGGTCTTTCTTTCTTTCTTGTCCTTTTTAAAAAATGTTTATTTATTTATTTATTCATGTATTTATTATATATAAGTACTCTGTAGCTATCTACAGACACTCCAGAAGAGGGTGTCAGATTCTGAATAATCTAAAACCATCTTATGGTCTGCATATGATGTACATAAACACAGCCTCAGATATACTTCTAAAAATTTAAAGATGGGTGGGGCCACTGAAAGGGCTCAACAAATAACAGCATTGTCTCCTCTTCCAGAGAACCTGGGATCAACTACCAGCAACTATATAGTGGCCTATCTTCAGTTCCAAAGGATCATATAGAGAGACAGACAGACAGACAGAAATGAGGATGGCAGGCCTGCCTGGTCTTTCTTTCTTTCTTATCCATTTGAAAAAATGTTTACTTATTAATTAATTAATTAATTTATTTATTTATTTACTTATTTATTAGATATAAGTACACTGTAGCTGTCTTCAGACACTCCAGAAGAGGGTGTGAGATTCTGGAGAATCTAAATACCTCTTATGGTCTGCATATGATGTACATAAACACAGACTCAAGTATACTTCTAAAAATTTAAAGATGGGTGGGGCCAAAGAATGGGCTCAACATTAACAGCTTGTCACCTCTTCCAGAGAACCTGGGATCAACTACCAGCAACTATATGGTGGCCCATCTGCAGTTCCAGGGATCAGACAGACAGACAGACAGACAGAGATAAGGATGGCAGGCCTGCCTGGTCTTTCTTTCTTACTTATCCTGTTTAAAAAATGTTTATTTATTTATTTATTTATTTATTTATTTATTTATTTATTTATTTATGTATTTATTAGATATAATTACACTGTAGCTGTCTTCAGACACTCCAGAAGAGGGTGTCAGATTCTGGAGAATTTAAATCACTCTTATGGTCTGCATATGATGTACATAAATACAGCCTCACATTTACCAATAAAAATTTAAAGATGGTTGGGGCCACTGAAAGGGCTCAACAATTCACAACATTGTCTCCTCTTCCAGAGAACCTGGGAAAAACTACCAGCAAATATATGGTGGCCCATATCCAGTTCCAGAGGATCAGACAGACAGACAGACAGACAGACAGTGATAAGGATGGCAGGCCTGCCTGATTTTTCTTTCTTTCTTATCCTTTTTAAAAAATGTTTATTTAATTATTAATTTATTTATGTATGTATTTATTAGATATAAGTACACTGTAGCTGTCTTCAGACACTCCAGTAGAGGGTGTCAGATTCTGAAGAATCTAAAACCATCTTATGGTCTGCATATGATGTACATAAACACAGCCTCAGATATACTTCTAAAATTTAATGAAGGGAGGGGCCACTGAAAGGGCTCAACAATTAACAGCATTATCTCCTCTTCCAGAGAACCTGGGATCAACTACCAGCAACTTTATGGTGGCCCATCTACAGTTCCAGGGGATCAGACAGACAGACAGACAGACAGAGATAAGGATGGCAGGCCTGCCATGTCTTTCTTTCTTACTTATCCTGTTTAAAAAATGTTTATTTATTTAGTTATTTATTTATTTACGTATTTATTAGATATAATTACACTGTAGCTGTCTTCAGACAGTCCAGAAAAGGGTGTCAATTCTGGAGAATCTAAATCCCTCTTATGGTCTGCATATGATGTACATAAACACAGCCTCACATATACTTCTAAACATTTAAAGATGGGTGGGGCCACTGAAAGGGCTCAACAATGAACAGCATTGTCTCCTCTTCCAGAGAACCTGGGAAAAACTAACAGCAAATATATGGTGGCCCTTATCCAGTTCCAAAGGTTCAGACAGAGAGACAGACAGACAGAGATAAGGATGGCAGGCCTGCCTGATTTTTCTTTCTTTCTTATCCTTTATAAAAAATGTTTATTTATTTATTAATTTATTTATTTATGTATTTATTAGATATAAGTACACTGTAGCTCTCTTCAGACACTCCAGTAGACGGTTTCAGATTCTGAAAAATCTAAAACCATCTTCTGGTCTGCATATGATGTACATAAACACAGCCTCAGATATACTTCAAAAAATTTAATGAAGGATGGGGCCACTGAAAGGGCTCAACAATTAACAGCATTATCTCCTCTTCCAGAGAACCTGGGATCAACTACCAGCAACTATATGGTGGCTCATCTCCAGTTCCCAGGGATCAGACAGACAGACAGACACACAGACAGAGATATCGATGGCAGGCCTGCCTGGTCTTTCTTTCTTTCTTATACATTTTAAAAAATGTTTATTTATTTATTTATTCATGTATTTATTAGATATAAGTACACTGTAGCTGTCTTAGACACTCCAGAAGTGGGTGTCTGGTTCTGTAGAATCTAAATCCCTCTTATGGTCTGCATATGATGTACATAAACACAGCCTAACATACAGTTCTAAATATTTAAAAATGGGTGGGGCAATTGAAAGGGCTCAACAATGAACAGCATTGTCTCCTCTTCCAGAGAACCTCGGCTCAACTACCAGCAACTATATGGTGGCCCATCTCCAGTTCCAGGGGATCAGACAGACAGACAGTCAGAAAGACAGAGATAAGGATGGCAGGACTGCCTGGTCTTTCTTTCTTTCTTATCCTTTTGAAAAAATGTTTACTTAATTATTTATTTATGTATTTATTAGATATAAGTAAACTGTAGCTGTCTTCAGACACTCCAGAAGAGGGTGTCAGATTCTGGAGAATCTAAATCCCTCTTATGGCATGCATATGATGTACATAAACACAGACTCATGTATACTTCTAAAAATTTAAAGATGTGTGGGGCCACTGACAGGGCTCAAAAATTAACAGCATTGTCTCATCTTCCAGAGAACCTGGGATCAACTACCAGCAACTATATGGTGGCTCATCTCCAGTTCCAGTGGATCAGAAAGACAGAGAGACAGACAGACAGAGATAAGGATGGCAGGCCTGCCTGGTCTTTCTTTATTTCTTATCCTTTATAAAAAATGTTTATTTATTTATTTATTTATATATTTATTTATTTATTTATTTATTTATGTATTTATTAGATATAAGTACACTGTAGCCGTCTTCAGACACTCCAGAAGAGGGTGTCAGATTCTAGAGAATCTAAATCCCTCTTATGGTCTGCATATGATGTACATAAACACAGCCTCACATATACTTCTAAAAATTTAAAGAAAGGTGGGACCACTGAAAGGGCTCAACAATTACCATCACTGTCTCCACTTCCAGAGAACCTGGGATCAACTACCAGCAACTATATGGTGGCCCATCTGCAGTTCCAGGGGATCAGACAGACAGACAGACAGACAGAGATAAGGATGGCAGGCCTGCCAGGTCTTTCTTTCTTACTTATCCTGTTTAAAAAATGTTTATTTATTTATTTTTTTATGTATTTATGTATTTATTAGATATAAGTACACTGTAGCTGTTCAGACACTCCAGAAGAGTGTGTCAGATTCTGGAGAATCTAAATCCCTCTTATGGTCTGCATATGATGTACATAAACACAGCCTCACGTATAATTCTAAAAATTTAAAGATGGGTGGGACCACTGAAAGGGCTTAACAATTAACATCATTGTCTCCTCTTCCAGAGAACCTGGGATCAACTACCAGCAACTATATGGTGGCCCATATCCAGTTCCAAAGGTTCAGACAGACAGACAGACAGACAGAGATACGGATGGCAGGCCTCCCTGATTTTTCTTTCTTTCTTATCCTTTATAAAAAATGTTTATTTATTTATTAATTTATTTATTTATGTATTTATTAGATATAAGTACACTGTAGCTGTCTTCAGACACTCCAGTAGACGGTGTCAGATTCTGAAAAATCTAAAACCATCTTCTGGTCTGCATATGATGTACATAAACACAGCCTCAGATATACTTTAAAAAATTTAATGAAGGGTGTGGCCACTAAAAGGGATCAACAATTAACAGCATTGTCTCCTCTTCCAGAGAACCTGGGATCAATAACCAGTAATTATATGGTGGCCCATCTCCAGTTCCAGGGGATCAGACAGACACACAGACAGACAGACAGAGATAAGGATGGCAGGCCTGCCTGGTCTTTCTTTCTTTCTTATCATTTTAAAAAAGGTTTATTTATTTATTTATGTATTTATTAGATATAAGTACACTATAGCTATCTTCAGACACTCCAGAAGAGGGTGTTTGATTCTGCAGAACGTAAATCCCATTTATGTTCTGCATATGATGTACATAAACACAGCCTCACATATTCTTCTAAAAATTTAAAGATGGTTGGGGCCACTGAAAGGAACCAACAATTAACAGCATTGTCTCCTCTTCCAGAGAACCTGGGATCAACTACCAGCAACTATATGTTGGCCCATCTCCAGTTTCAGGGGATCAGACAGACAAACAGACAGACAGAAAGACAGAGATAAGGATGGCAGGCCTGCCTGGTCTTTCTTTCTTTCTTATCCTTTTTAAAAAATGTTTATTTATTTATTTATTTATGTATTTTTTAGATATAAGTACACTGTAGCTGTCTTCAGACACTCCAGAAGAGGGTGTCAGATTCTGGAGAATCTAAATCCCTCTTATGGTCTGCATATTCGGTACATAAACACAGCCTCACATATACTTCTAAAAATTTAAAGATGGGTGGGGTCACTAAAGAAAGGGCTCAACAATTAACAGCATTGTCTCCTCTTCCAGAGAACCTGGGATGAACTACCAGCAACTATATGGTGGCCCATCTCCAGTTCCAGGGGATCAGACAGACAGACAGACAGACAGAGATAAGGATGGCAGGCGTGCCTGGTCTTTCTTTCTTTATTATACTGTTGAAAAAATGTTTATTTATTTATATTTATTTATGTATTTATTAGATATAAGTACACTGTAGCTGTCTTCAGACACTCTAGAAAAGGGTCTCATCTTCTGGAGAATCTAAATCCCTCTTATGGTCTTCATATGATGTACATAAACACAGCCTCACATATACTTCTAAAAATTTAAAGATGGGTGGGCCCACTGAAAGGGCTCAACAATTAACAGCATTGTCTCTTCTTCCAGAGAACGTGGGATCAACTACCAGCAACTATATGGTGGCCCATCTCGAGTCCAAGGGGATCAGACAGACTGTAGACAGACAGAAAGACAGACAGAGATAAGGATGGCAGGCCTTCCTGGTCTTTCTTTCTTTCTTATCCTGTTTAAAAAATGTTTATTTATTTATTTATTTATTTATTTATTTATTTATTTATTTATTTATTTAATATAAGTACACTGTAGCTGTCTTCAGACACTCCAGAAGAGGGTGTCAGATTCTGGAGAATCTAAATCACATTTATGGTCTGCATAAGATGTACATAAACACAGCCTCACATATACTTCTAAATATTTAAAGATGGGTGGCGCCACTGAAAGGGCTCAACAATTAACAGCATTGTCTCCTCTTCCAGAGAACCTGGGATCAACTACCAGCAACTATATGGTGACCTATCTTCAGTTCCAAAGGATCATATAGAGAGACAGACAGACAGACAGAAATGAGGATGGCAGGCCTGCCTGGTCTTTCTTTCTTTCTTATCCATTTGAAAAAATGTTTACTTATTAATTAATTAATTAATTCATTCATTTATTTATTAGATATAAGTACACTGTAGCTGTCTTCAGACACTCCAGAAAAGGGTGTGAGATTCTGGAGAATCTAAATACCTCTTATGGTCTGCATATGATGTACATAAACACAGACTCAAGTATACTTCTAAAAATTTAAAGATGGGTGGGGCCAAAGAATGGGCTCAACAATTAACAGTGTTGTCTCCTCTTCCAGAGAACCTGGGATCAACTACCAGCAACTATATGGTGGCCCATATGCAGTTCCAGGGATCAGACAGACAGACAGACAGACAGAGATAAGGATGGCAGGCCTGCCTTGTCTTTCTTTCTTACTTATCCTGTTTAAAAAATGTTTATTTATTTATTTATTTATTTATTTATGTATTTATTAGATATAAGTACACTGTAGCTGTCTTCAGACACTCCAGAAGAGGGTGTCAGATTCTGGAGAATTTAAATCACTCTTATGGTCTGCATATGATGTACATAAATACAGCCTCACATTTACCTCTAAAAATTTAAAGATGGGTGGGGCCACTGAGAGGGCTCAACAATTAACAGCATTGTCTCCTCTTCCAGAGAACATTGGATAAACTACCAGCAACTATATGGTGGCCCATCTCCAGTTCCAGGGTATCAGACAGACAGACAGACAGAGATAAGGCTTGCCTGGTCTTTCTTTCTGTCTTATCCTTTTTAAAAAATGTTTATTTATTTATTTATTTATTTATTTATTTATTTATTTATTTATTTATGTATTTATTAGATATAAGTACACTGTAGCTGTCTTCAGAAAATACAGAAGAGGGTGTCAGATTCTGGAGAATCTAAATCCCTCTTATGGTCTGCATATGATGTACATAAACACAGCCTCACATACCCTTCTAAAAATTTAAAGATTGGTGGGGCCACTGAAAGGGCTCAACAATTAACAGCATTGTCTCCTCTTCCAGAGAACCTGGGATCAACTACCAGCAACTATATGGTGGCCTATCTCCAGTTCCAAAGGATCATATAGATAGACAGACAGACAGACAGAGATAAGGATGGCAGGACTTCCTGGTGTTTCTTTCTTTCTTATCCTTTTTAAAAAATGTTTATTTATTTATTTATTCATGTATTTATTATATTTACGTACACTGTAGCTGTCTTCAGACACTCCAGAAGAGGGTGTCAGTTTCTGGAGAATCTAAATCACTCTTATGGTCTGAATATGATGTACATAAACACAGCCTCAGATATACTTATAAAAATTTAATGAAGGGTGGGGCCACTGAAAGGGCTCAATAATTTACAGCATTGTCTCCTCTTCCAGAGAACCTTGGATAAACTACCAGCAACTATATGGTGGCCCATATCCAGTACCAGAGGATCAGACAGACAGACAGGCAGACAGACAGAGATAAGGATGGCAGGCCTGCCAGGTCTTTCTTTCTTTCTTGTCCTTTTTAAAAAATGTTTATTTATTTATGTATTTATTATATATAAGTACTCTGTAGCTATCTACAGACACTCCAGAAGAGGGTGTCAGATTCTGAAGAATCTAAAACCATCTTATGGTCTGCATATGATGTACATAAACACAGCCTCAGATATACTTCTAAAAATTTAAAGATGGGTGGGGCCACTGAAAGGGCTCAACAATTAACAGCATTGTCTCCTCTTCCAGAGAACCTGGGATCAACTACCAGCAACTATATGGTGACCTATCTTCAGTTCCAAAGGATCATATAGAGAGACAGACAGACAGACAGAAATGAGGATGGCAGGCCTGCCTGGTCTTTCTTTCTTTCTTATCCATTTGAAAAAATGTTTACTTATTAATTAATTAATTAATTAATTTATTTATTTATTTATTTAAAGATATAAGTACACTGTAGCTGTCTTCAGACACTCCAGAAAAGGGTGTGAGATTCTTGAGAATCTAAATACCTCTTATGGTCTGCATATGATGTACATAAACACAGACTCAAGTATACTTCTAAAAATTTAAAGATGGGTGGGGCCAAAGAATGGGCTCAACAATTAACAGTGTTGTCTCCTCTTCCAGAGAACCTGGGATCAACTACCAGCAACTATATGGTGGCCCATATGCAGTTCCTTGGATCAGACAGACAGACAGACAGACAGAGATAAGGATGGCAGGCCTGCCTGGTCTTTCTTTCTTACTTATCCTGTTTAAAAAATGTTTATTTATTTATTTATTTATTTATGTATTTATTAGATATAAGTACACTGTAGCTGTCTTCAGACACTCCAGAAGAGGGTGTCTGATTCTGGAGAATTTAAATCACTCTTATGGTCTGCATATGATGTACATAAATACAGCCTCACATTTACCTCTAAAAATTTAAAGATGGGTGGGGCCACTGAGAGGGCTCAACAATTAACAGCATTGTCTCCTCTTCCAGAGAACATTGGATAAACTACCAGCAACTATATGGTGGCCCATCTCCAGTTCCAGGGTATCAGACAGACAGACAGAGAGACAGAGATAAGAATGGAGGCCTGCCTGGTCTTTCTTTCTTTCTTATACTTTAAAAAAATGTTTATTTATTTATTTATTTATTTATTTATTTATTTATTAGAAATAAGTACACTGTAGCTGTCTTCAGACACTCTAGAAGAGGGTCACATCTTCTGGAGAATCTAAATCCCTCTTATGGTCTTCATATGATGTACATAAACACAGCCTCACATATACTTCTAAAAATTTAAAGATGGGTGGGCCCACTGAAAGGGCTCAACAATTAACAGCATTGTCTCTTCTTCCAGAGAACGTGGGATCAACTACCAGCAACTATATGGTGGCCCATCTCAAGTTCCAGGGGATAAGACAGACAGACAGACAGACAGAGATAAGGATGGCAGGCCTGTCTGATTTTTCTTTCTTTCTTATCCTTTTAAAAAAATGTTTATTTATTTGATTATTTGTTTATTTATTTATTTATTTATTTATTTATTTATTTATTTATCAGATATAAGTACACTGTAGCTATCTTCAGACACTCCAGAAGAGGGTGTTTGATTCTGCAGAACGTAAATCCCATTTATGTTCTGCATATGATGTACATAAACACAGCCTCACATATTCTTCTAAAAATTTAAAGATGGTTGGGGCCACTGAAAGGAACCAACAATTAACAGCATTGTCTCCTCTTCCAGAGAACCTGGGATCAACTACCAGCAACTATATGTTGGCCCATCTCCAGTTTCAGGGGATCAGACAGACAAACAGACAGACAGAAAGACAGAGATAAGGATGGCAGGCCTGCCTGGTCTTTCTTTCTTTCTTATCCTTTTAAAAAAATGTTTATTTATTTATTTATGTATTTTTTAGATATAAGTACACTGTAGCTGTCTTCAGACACTCCAGAAGAGGGTGTCAGATTCTGGAGAATCTAAATCCCTCTAATGGTCTGCATATTCGGTACATAAACACAGCCTCACATATACTTCTAAAAATTTAAAGATGGGTGGGGTCACTAAAGAAAGGGCTCAACAATTAACAGCATTGTCTCCTCTTCCAGAGAACCTGGGATGAACTACCAGCAACTATATGGTGGCCCATCTCCAGTTCCAGGGTATCAGATAGACAGACAGACAGACAGAGATAAGGATGGCAGGCGTGCCTGGTCTTTCTTTCTTTATTATACTGTTGAAAAAATGTTTATTTATTTATTTATTTATTTTTATTTATGTATTTATTAGATATAAGTACACTGTGGCTGTCTTCAGACACTCTAGAAGAGGGTCTCATCTTCTGGAGAATCTAAATCCCTCTTATGGTCTTCATATGATGTACATAAACACAGCCTCACATATACTTCTAAAAATTTAAAGATGGGTGGGCCCACTGAAAGGGCTCAACCATTAACAGCATTGTCTCTTCTTCCAGAGAACGTGGGATCAACTACCAGCAACTATATGGTGGCCCATCTCAAGTTCCAGGGGATAAGACAGACAGACAGACAGACAGAGATAAGGATGGCAGGCCTGCCTGATTTTTCTTTCTTTCTTATCCTTATAAAAAAATGTTTATTTATTTGTTTATTTGTTTATTTATTTATTTATTTATTTATTTATTTATTTATTTATTTATCAGATATAAGTACACTGTAGCTGTCTTCAGACTCTCCAGAAGAGGGTGTCAGATTCTGGAGAATCTATATCCCTCTTATGGTCTGCATATGATGTACATGAACACAGCCTCACATATACTTCTAAAAATTTAAAGATGGGTGGGGCCACTGAAAGGGCTCAAAAATTAACAGCATTGTCTCCTCTTCCAGAGAACCTGGGATCAACTACCAGCAACTATATGGTGGCCCATCTCGAGTCCAAGGGGATCAGACAGACTGTAGACAGACAGAAAGACAGACAGAGATAAGGATGGCAGGCCTGCCTGGTCTTTCTTTCTTTCTTATCCTGTTTAAAAAATGTTTATATATTTATTTATTTATTTATTTATTTATTTATTTATTTATTTAATATAAGTACACTGTAGCTGTCTTCAGACACTCCAGAAGAGGGTGTCAGATTCTGGAGAATCTAAATCACATTTATGGTCTGCATAAGATGTATATAAACACAGCCTCACATATACTTCTAAATATTTAAAGATGGGTGGCGCCACTGAAAGGGCTCAACAATTAACAGCATTGTATCCTCTTCCAGAGAACCTGGGATCAACTACCAGCAACACTATTGTGGCCCATCTACAGTTCCAGGGTATCAGACAGAGACAGACAGACAGACAGACAGAGATAAGGGTGGCAGGCCTGCCCGGTCTTTCTTACTTTCTTATCCTTTTAAAAAAATGTTTATTTATTTATTTATTCATTTATTTATTTATTTATTTATGTATTTATTAGATATAAGTAAACTGTAGCTGTCTTCAGACACTCCAGAAGAGGGTGTCAGATTCTGGAGAATCTAATCCCTCTTATGGTCTGCATATGATGTACATAAACACAGCCTCACATATACTTCTAAAATTTTAAAGATGGGTGGAGCCACAGAAAGGGCTCAACAATTAACAGCATTGTCTCCTCTTCCAGAGAACCTTGGATAAACTACCAGCAACTATATGGTGGCCCATCTCCAGTTCTAGGGTATCACACAGACAGACAGACAGACAGAGATAAGGGTGGCAGGCTTGCCTGGTCTTTCTTTCTGTCTTATCCTTTTTAAAAAATGTTTATTTATTTATTTATTTATTTATTTATTTATTTATTTATTTATTTATTTATTTATGTATTTATTATATATAAGTACTCTGTAGCTATCTACAGACACTCCAGAAGAGGGTGTCAGATTCTGAAGAATCTAAAACCATCTTATGGTCTGCATATGATGTACATAAACACAGCCTCAGATATACTTCTAAAAATTTAAAGATGGGTGGGGCCACTGAAAGGGCTCAACAATTAACAGCATTGTCTCCTCTTCCAGAGAACCTGGGATCAACTACCAGCAACTATATGGTGACCTATCTTCAGTTCCAAAGGATCATATAGAGAGACAGACAGACAGACAGAAATGAGGATGGCAGGCCTGCCTGGTCTTTCTTTCTTTCTTATCCATTTGAAAAAATGTTTACTTATTAATTAATTAATTAATTAATTTATTTATTTATTAGATATAAGTACACTGTAGCTGTCTTCAAAAACTCCAGAAAAGGGTGTGAGATTCTTGAGAATCTAAATACCTCTTATGGTCTGCATATGATGTACATAAACACAGACTCAAGTATACTTCTAAAAATTTAAAGATGGGTGGGGCCAAAGAATGGGCTCAACAATTAACAGTGTTGTCTCCTCTTCCAGAGAACCTGGGATCAACTACCAGCAACTATATGGTGGCCCATATGCAGTTCCAGGGATCAGACAGACAGACAGACAGACAGAGATAAGGATGGCAGGCCTGCCTGGTCTTTCTTTCTTACTTATCCTGTTTAAAAAATGTTTATTTATTTATTTATTTATTTATGTATTTATTAGATATAAGTACACTGTAGCTGTCTTCAGACACTCCAGAAGAGGGTGTCTGATTCTGGAGAATTTAAATCACTCTTATGGTCTGCATATGATGTACATAAATACAGCCTCACATTTACCTCTAAAAATTTAAAGATGGGTGGGGCCACTGAGAGGGCTCAACAATTAACAGCATTGTCTCCTCTTCCAGAGAACATTGGATAAACTACCAGCAACTATATGGTGGCCCATCTCCAGTTCCAGGGTATCAGACAGACAGACAGAGAGACAGAGATAAGGATGGAGGCCTGCCTGGTCTTTCTTTCTTTCTTATACTTTAAAAAAATGTTTATTTATTTATTTATTTATTTATTTATTTATTTATTTATTAGAAATAAGTACACTGTAGCTGTCTTCAGACACTCTAGAAGAGGGTCTCATCTTCTGGAGAATCTAAATCCCTCTTATGGTCTTCATATGATGTACATAAACACAGCCTCACATATACTTCTAAAAATTTAAAGATGGGTGGGCCCACTGAAAGGGCTCAACAATTAACAGCATTGTCTCTTCTTCCAGAGAACGTGGGATCAACTACCAGCAACTATATGGTGGCCCATCTCAAGTTCCAGGGGATAAGACAGACAGACAGACAGACAGAGATAAGGATGGCAGGCCTGCCTGATTTTTCTTTCTTTCTTATCCTTTTAAAAAAATGTTTATTTATTTGATTATTTGTTTATTTATTTATTTATTTATTTAATTATTTATTTATTTATCAGATATAAGTACACTGTAGCTATCTTCAGACACTCCAGAAGAGGGTGTTTGATTCTGCAGAACGTAAATCCCATTTATGTTCTGCATATGATGTACATAAACACAGCCTCACATATTCTTCTAAAAATTTAAAGATGGTTGGGGTCACTGAAAGGAACCAACAATTAACAGCATTGTCTCCTCTTCCAGAGAACCTGGGATCAACTACCAGCAACACTATGGTGGCCCATCTACAGTTCCAGGGTATCAGACAGAGACAGACAGACAGACAGACAGAGATAAGGGTGGCAGGCCTGCCCGGTCTTTCTTACTTTCTTATCCTTTTAAAAAAATGTTTATTTATTTATTTATTCATTTATTTATTTATTTATTTATGTATTTATTAGATATAAGTAAACTGTAGCTGTCTTCAGACACTTCAGAAGAGGGTGTCAGATTCTGGAGAATCTAATCCCTCTTATGGTCTGCATATGATGTACATAAACACAGCCTCACATATACTTCTAAAATTTTAAAGATGGGTGGAGCCACAGAAAGGACTCAACAATTAACAGCATTGTCTCCTCTTCCAGAGAACCTTGGATAAACTACCAGCAACTATATGGTGGCCCATCTCCAGTTCTAGGGTATCACACAGACAGACAGACAGACAGAGATAAGGGTGGCAGGCTTGCCTGGTCTTTCTTTCTGTCTTATCCTTTTTAAAAAATGTTTATTTATTTATTTATTTATTTATTTATTTATGTATGTATTTATTATATATAAGTACTCTGTAGCTATCTACAGACACTCCAGAAGAGGGTGTCAGATTCTGAAGAATCTAAAACCATCTTATGGTCTGCATATGATGTACATAAACACAGCCTCAGATATACTTCTAAAAATTTAAAGATGGGTGGGGCCACTGAAAGGGCTCAACAATTAACAGCATTGTCTCCTCTTCCAGAGAACCTGGGATCAACTACCAGCAACTATATGGTGACCTATCTTCAGTTCCAAAGGATCATATAGAGAGACAGACAGACAGACAGAAATGAGGATGGCAGGCCTGCCTGGTCTTTCTTTCTTTCTTATCCATTTGAAAAAATGTTTACTTATTAATTAATTAATTAATTAATTTATTTATTTATTAGATATAAGTACACTGTAGCTGTCTTCAAAAACTCCAGAAAAGGGTGTGAGATTCTTGAGAATCTAAATACCTCTTATGGTCTGCATATGATGTACATAAACACAGACTCAAGTATACTTCTAAAAATTTAAAGATGGGTGGGGCCAAAGAATGGGCTCAACAATTAACAGTGTTGTCTCCTCTTCCAGAGAACCTGGGATCAACTACCAGCAACTATATGGTGGCCCATATGCAGTTCCAGGGATCAGACAGACAGACAGACAGACAGAGATAAGGATGGCAGGCCTGCCTGGTCTTTCTTTCTTACTTATCCTGTTTAAAAAATGTTTATTTATTTATTTATTTATTTATGTATTTATTAGATATAAGTACACTGTAGCTGTCTTCAGACACTCCAGAAGAGGGTGTCTGATTCTGGAGAATTTAAATCACTCTTATGGTCTGCATATGATGTACATAAATACAGCCTCACATTTACCTCTAAAAATTTAAAGATGGGTGGGGCCACTGAGAGGGCTCAACAATTAACAGCATTGTCTCCTCTTCCAGAGAACATTGGATAAACTACCAGCAACTATATGGTGGCCCATCTCCAGTTCCAGGGTATCAGACAGACAGACAGAGAGACAGAGATAAGGATGGAGGCCTGCCTGGTCTTTCTTTCTTTCTTATACTTTAAAAAAATGTTTATTTATTTATTTATTTATTTATTTATTTATTTATTTATTTATTAGAAATAAGTACACTGTAGCTGTCTTCAGACACTCTAGAAGAGGGTCTCATCTTCTGGAGAATCTAAATCCCTCTTATGGTCTTCATATGATGTACATAAACACAGCCTCACATATACTTCTAAAAATTTAAAGATGGGTGGGCCCACTGAAAGGGCTCAACAATTAACAGCATTGTCTCTTCTTCCAGAGAACGTGGGATCAACTACCAGCAACTATATGGTGGCCCATCTCAAGTTCCAGGGGATAAGACAGACAGACAGACAGACAGAGATAAGGATGGCAGGCCTGCCTGATTTTTCTTTCTTTCTTATCCTTTTAAAAAAATGTTTATTTATTTGATTATTTGTTTATTTATTTATTTATTTAATTATTTATTTATTTATCAGATATAAGTACACTGTAGCTATCTTCAGACACTCCAGAAGAGGGTGTTTGATTCTGCAGAACGTAAATCCCATTTATGTTCTGCATATGATGTACATAAACTCAGCCTCACATATTCTTCTAAAAATTTAAAGATGGTTGGGGCCACTGAAAGGAACCAACAATTAACAGCATTGTCTCCTCTTCCAGAGAACCTGGGATCAACTACCAGCAACTATATGTTGGCCCATCTCCAGTTTCAGGGGATCAGACAGACAAACAGACAGACAGAAAGACAGAGATAAGGATGGCAGGCCTGCCTGGTCTTTCTTTCTTTCTTATCCTTTTTAAAAAATGTTTATTTATTTATTTATGTATTTTTTAGATATAAGTACACTGTAGCTGTCTTCGGACACTCCAGAAGAGGGTGTCAGATTCTGGAGAATCTAAATCCCTCTTATGGTCTGCATATGATGTACATAAACACAGCCTCACATATACTTCTAAAAATTTAAAGATGGGTGGGGTCACTAAAGAAAGGGCTCAACAATTAACAGCATTGTCTCCTCTTCCAGAGAACCTGGGATGAACTACCAGCAACTATATGGTGGCCCATCTCCAGTTCCAGGGTATCAGATAGACAGACAGACAGACAGAGATAAGGATGGCAGGCGTGCCTGGTCTTTCTTTCTTTATTATACTGTTGAAAAAATGTTTATTTATTTATTTATTTATTTTTATTTATGTATTTATTAGATATAAGTACACTGTAGCTGTCTTCAGACACTCTAGAAGAGGGTCTCATCTTCTGGAGAATCTAAATCCTTCTTATGGTCTTCATATGATGTACATAAACACAGCCTCACATATACTTCTAAAAATTTAAAGATGGGTGGGCCCACTGAAAGGGCTCAACCATTAACAGCATTGTCTCTTCTTCCAGAGAACGTGGGATCAACTACCAGCAACTATATGGTGGCCCATCTCAAGTTCCAGGGGATAAGACAGACAGACAGACAGACAGAGATAAGGATGGCAGGCCTGCCTGATTTTTCTTTCTTTCTTATCCTTATAAAAAAATGTTTATTTATTTGTTTATTTGTTTATTTATTTATTTATTTATTTATTTATCAGATATAAGTACACTGTAGCTGTCTTCAGACTCTCCAGAAGAGGGTGTCAGATTCTGGAGAATCTATATCCCTCTTATGGTCTGCATATGATGTACATGAACACAGCCTCACATATACTTCTAAAAATTTAAAGATGGGTGGGGCCACTGAATGGGCTCAAAATTAACAGCATTGTCTCCTCTTCCAGAGAACCTGGGATCAACTACCAGCAACTATATGGTGGCCCATCTCGAGTCCAAGGGGATCAGACAGACTGTAGACAGACAGAAAGACAGACAGAGATAAGGATGGCAGGCCTGCCTGGTCTTTCTTTCTTTCTTATCCTGTTTAAAAAATGTTTATTTATTTATTTATTTATTTATTTATTTATTTATTTATTTATTTATTTATTTAATATAAGTACACTGTAGCTGTCTTCAGACACTCCAGAAGAGGGTGTCAGATTCTGGAGAATCTAAATCACATTTATGGTCTGCATAAGATGTACATAAACACAGCCTCACATATACTTCTAAATATTTAAAGATGGGTGGCGCCACTGAAAGGGCTCAACAATTAACAGCATTGTATCCTCTTCCAGAGAACCTGGGATCAACTACCAGCAACACTATGGTGGCCCATCTACAGTTCCAGGGTATCAGACAGAGACAGACAGACAGACAGACAGAGATAAGGGTGGCAGGCCTGCCCGGTCTTTCTTACTTTCTTATCCTTTTAAAAAAATGTTTATTTATTTATTTATTCATTTATTTATTTATTTATTTATGTATTTATTAGATATAAGTAAACTGTAGCTGTCTTCAGACACTCCAGAAGAGGGTGTCAGATTCTGGAGAATCTAATCCCTCTTATGGTCTGCATATGATGTACATAAACACAGCCTCACATATACTTCTAAAATTTTAAAGATGGGTGGAGCCACAGAAAGGGCTCAACAATTAACAGCATTGTCTCCTCTTCCAGAGAACCTTGGATAAACTACCAGCAACTATATGGTGGCCCATCTCCAGTTCTAGGGTATCACACAGACAGACAGACAGACAGAGATAAGGGTGGCAGGCTTGCCTGGTCTTTCTTTCTGTCTTATCCTTTTTAAAAAATGTTTATTTATTTATTTATTTATTTATTTATTTATTTATTTATTTATGTATTTATTAGATATAAGTACACTGTAGCTGTCTTCAGAAAATACAGAAGAGGGTGTCAGATTCTGGAGAATCTAAATCCCTCTTATGGTCTGCATATGATGTACATAAACACAGCCTCACATACCCTTCTAAAAATTTAAAGATGGGTGGGGCCACTGAAAGGGCTCAACAATTAACAGCATTGTCTCCTCTTCCAGAGAACCTGGGATCAACTACCAGCAACTATATGGTGGCCTATCTCCAGTTCCAAAGGATCATATAGATAGACAGACAGACAGACAGAGATAAGGATGGCAGGACTTCCTGGTGTTTCTTTCTTTCTTATCCTTTTTAAAAAATGTTTATTCATTTATTTATTCATGTATTTATTATATTTACGTACACTATAGCTGTCTTCAGACACTCCAGAAGAGGGTGTCAGTTTCTGGAGAATCTAAATCACTCTTATGGTCTGAATATGATGTACATAAACACAGCCTCAGATATACTTATAAAAATTTAATGAAGGGTGGGGCCACTGAAAGGGCTCAATAATTTACAGCATTGTCTCCTCTTCCAGAGAACCTTGGATAAACTACCAGCAACTATATGGTGGCCCATATCCAGTACCAGAGGATCAGACAGACAGACAGGCAGACAGACAGAGATAAGGATGGCAGGCCTGCCAGGTCTTTCTTTCTTTCTTGTCCTTTTTAAAAAATGTTTATTTATTTATGTATTTATTATATATAAGTACTCTGTAGATATCTACAGACACTCCAGAAGAGGGTGTCAGATTCCGAAGAATCTAAAACCATCTTATGGTCTGCATATGATGTACATAAACACAGCCTCAGATATACTTCTAAAAATTTAAAGATGGGTGGGGCCACTGAAAGGGCTCAACAATAAACAGCATTGTCTCCTCTTCCAGAGAACCTGGGATCAACTACCAGCAACTATATGGTGACCTATCTTCAGTTCCAAAGGATCATATAGAGAGACAGACAGACAGACAGAAATGAGGATGGCAGGGCTGCCTGGTCTTTCTTTCTTTCTTATCCATTTGAAAAAATGTTTACTTATTAATTAATTATTCATTTATTTATTTATTTATTTATTTATTTATTTATTTATTTATTAGAATAAGTACACTGTAGCTGTCTTCAGACACTCCAGAAGAGGGTGTCAGATTCTGGAGAATCTAAATCCCTCTTATAGTCTGCCTATGATGTACATAAACACAGCCTCACATACACTTCTAAAAATTTAAAGATGAGTGGGGCCACTGAAAGGGCTCAACAATTAACAGCATTGTCTCCTCTTCCAGAGAACCTGGGATCAACTATCAGCCACTATATGGTGGCCCATCTCCAGTTCCCCGGGATCAGACAGACAGACAGACAGACAGAGTTAAGGAACGCAGGCCTGCCTGGACTTTCTTTTTTTCTTATCATTTTTAAAAAATGATTATTTATTTATTTATTTATTTATTAGATATAAGTACATGGTAGCAGTCTTCTGACACTCCAGAAGACGGTGTCAGATTCTGGACAATCTAAATCCCTCTTATGGTCTGCATATGAGGTACATAAACACAGCCTCACATATACTTCTAAAAATTTAAAGATGGGTGGGGCCACTTTACTGCTCAAAAATTAACAGCATTGTCTCCTCTTCCAGAGAACCTGGGTTCAACTACCAGCAACTATATGGTGGCCCATCTCCAGTTCCAGGGGATCAGACAGACAGACAGACATACAGACAGATAGAGATAAGGATGGCAGGCCTGCCTGGTCTTTCTTTCTTTCTTATCCTTTTTAAGAAATGTTTATTTATTTATTAATGTATATTAGATATAAGTACACTGTAGCTGTCTTCAGACACTGAGGAAGAGGGTGTCAGATTCTGGAGAATCTAAATCCCTCTTAAGGACTGCAAATGATGTACATAAGCACAGACTCACAATTACTTCCAAAAATTTAAAGATGTGTGGGGCCACTGAAAGGGCTCAACAATTAACATCATTGTCTCCTCTTCCAGAGAACCTGGGATCAACTACCAGCAACTATATGGTGGCCCATCTCCAGTTCCAGGGGATCAGATAGACAGACAGACAGACAGAAGAGATAAGGATCGCAGGCCTGCCTGTTCTTTCTTTCTTTCTTTCTTTCTTATCCTTTTAAAATGTTTATTTATTTATTTATTTATTTATTTATTTATTTATTTATTTATTAGATTTAAGTACACTGTAGCTGTCTTCAGAAACTCAGGAGGAGGGTTTCAGGTTCTGGAGTATCTAAATCCCTCTTATGGACTGCATATGATGTACATTAACACAGCCTCATATATACTTCTAAAAATTTAAAGATGGGTGGGGCCACTGAAAGGGCTCAACAATTAACAGCCTTGTCTCCTCTTCCAGAGAACCTGGGATCAACTACCAGCAACTATATAATGGCCCATCTCCAGTTCCAGGGGATCAGACAGACAGACAGACAGACAGACTAGAATGGCAGGCCTGTCTGGTTTTTCATTCTTTCTTATCCTTTTTAAAACATCTTTCTTTCTTTCTTTCTTTCTTTCTTTCTTTCTTTCTTTCTTTCTTTCTTTCTTTCTTTCTTTATTAGATATAAGTTCATTGTAGATGTCTTCAGACACTCCAGAAGAGGGTATCAGTTTCTGGAGAATCTAAATCCCTCTTATGGTCTGCATACAATGTACATAAACACAGCCTCACATATACTTCTAAAAATTTAAAGATGGGTGGGGCCACTGAAAGGGCTCAACAATTAACAGCATTGTCTCCTCTTCCAGAGAACCTGGGATCAACTACCAGCAACTATATGGTGGCCCATCTCTAGTTCCAGGGGATCAGACAGACAGACTGACAGACAGAGATAAGGATGGCAGGCCTACCTGGTCTTTCTTTCCTTCTTATCCTTTTAAAAAAATGTTTATTTATTTATTTATGTATGTATTTATTAGATATAAGTACACAGTAGCTGTCTTCAGACACTCCAGAAGAGGGTGTCAGATTACGGAGAATCTAAATCCCTCTTATGGTCTGCATATGATGTATATAAACACAGCCTCACATATACTTCTAAAATTTTAAGGATGGGTGGGGCCACTTAAAGGGCTCAACAAATACCAGCATTGTCTCCTCTTCCAGAGAACCTGGGATCAACTACCAGCAAAAATATGGTGGCCCATCTCCAGTTTCAGGGGATCAGATAGACAGATAGACAAACAGACAAGTAAGGCAGGCCTGCTTGGTTTTTATTTCTTTCTTATCCTTTTTAAAACATGTTTATTTATTTATTTATGTATTTATTAGATATAAGTACACTCTAGCTGTCTTCAGACACTCCAGAAGAGGGTGTCAGATTCTGAAAAATCTAAATCCCTCTTATGGTCTGCATATGATGTACATAAACACAGCCTCACAAATTCTTCTAAAAATTTAAAGATGGGTGGAGCCACTGAAAGGGCTCAAAAATTAACAGCATTGTCTCCTCTTGCAGAGAAACTGGGATCAACTACCAGCAACTATATGGTGGCCCATCTCCAGTTCCAGGGTATCAGACAGACAGACAGATAGACAGAGATAAGGATGGCAGGCCTGCCTGGTCTTTCTTTCTTTCTTTCTTTCTTATCCATTCTTAAAAATGTTTATTTATTTATTTATTTATTTATTTATTTATTTATTAGATATAAGTACACTGTAGTTGTCTTCAGTCACTCCAGAAGAGGGTGTCAGATTCTGGAGAATATAAATCCCTCTTATGGTCTGCATATGATGTACATAAACACAGCCTCACATATAGTTCTAAAAATTTAAAGATGGGTGGGGCCCCAGAAAGGGCTCAATAATTAACAGCATTGACTCCTCTTCCAGAGAACCTGGGATCAACAATGAGCAACTATATGGTGGCCCATCTTTCGTTCCAGTGGATCAGACAGACAGACAGACAGACAGAGATAAGGATGGCAGGCCTGTCTGGTCTTTCTTTTTTTCTTATCCTTTTTAAAAAATGTTTATTTATTTATGTATGTATATATTTATTTATTTATGTATTTATTAGATATAAGTACAATGTAGCTGTCTTCAGACACTCCAGAAGAGGGTGTCAGATTCTGGAGAATCTAAATCCCTCGTATGGTCTGCATATGATGTACATAAACACAGCCTCACATATACTTCTAAAAATTTAAAGATGGGTGGGGCTACTGAAAGGGCTCAACAACTAACAGCATTGTCTCCTCTTCCAGAGTACCTGGGATCAACTACCAGCAACTATATGGTGGCCCATCTCCAGTTCCAGGGGATCTGACAGATAGAGAGACAGACAGACTGACAGACAGACAAGGTGGCAGGCCTGCCTGGTCTTTCTTTCTTTCTTATCCTTTTTAAAAATGTTTATTAATTTATGTATGTATTTATTAGATAATAGTACACGGTAGCTGTCTTCAAACACTCCCGAAGAGGGTGTCAGATTCTGGAGAATCTATTTCCCTCTTATGATCTGCATATGATGTACATAAACACAGCCTCACATATACCTCTAAAAACTTAAAGATGGGTGGGGCCACTGAAAGGGCTCAACAATTAACAGCATTGTCTCCTCTTCCAGAGAACCTGGGATCACCTACCAGCAACTATATAATGGCCCATCTCCAGTTCCAGGGGATCAGACAGACAGACAGACAGACAGACTAGAATGGCAGGCCTGTCTGGTTTTTCATTCTTTCTTATCCTTTTTAAAAAATGTTTATTTGTTTATTTATGAATTTATTAGATATAAGTACACTGTAGCTGTCCTCAGACACTCCAGAAGAGGGTGTCAGATTCTGGAGAATCTAAATCCCTCTTATGGTCTGCATATGATGTACATAAACACAGCCTCTCATATACTTCTAAAAATTTAAATATGGGTGGGGCCACTAAAAGGGATCAACAATTAACAGCATTGTCTCCTCTTCCAGAGAACCTGGGATCAACTACCAGCAACTATATGGTGGCCCATCTGCAGTTCCAGGGGATCAGACAGACAGACAGACAGACAGACAGAGATAAGGATGGCAGGCCTGCCTGGTCTTTCTTTCTTTCTTATCCTTTAAAAAATGTTTATTTATTTATGTATTTATTATATATAAGTACACTGTAGCTGTCTACAGACACTCCAGAAGAGTGTGTTAGATTCTAGAGAATCTAAATCCCTCTTATGGTCTGTGTATGATGTACATAAACACAGCCTCACATATACTGAGCTGAGGTGTCACAGGCCAACTGCTGGAATTTCTGAGTACCACCTAGAGAGAGAAAACCTATGCTGTGGTTGTTTAATTTATGTATTTTATTATTTCTATTTGTTGTTTTGTTTTGTTTTATTTGTTTTTAGAGAAGGCCTCAGTCTGTAGCTCTGGCTGACCCAGGACTGCCTACCTGTGTTAATTAGGGTTTCACAGCTGAGAACAGACACCAAGAGCAAGGTAAGGTTTAGAAAACCCGACCTTCAGTGGTGGCTCAAGCTCTTAATGAGAGCACTCTGTAGGCAGAGGCAGTAAGTTTCTGAGTTCGAGGCCACCCTGGTGAAAGACATGGTTAGGCAGGGCTAGGGTAGGCTAGGGTAGGCTAGGGTAGGCTAGGGTAGGCTAGGGTAGGCTAGGGTAGGCTAGGCCAGGGTGAGAAGAAAGAAAAGAAAGAAAGAAAGAAAAGAAAGAAAGAAAGAAAAGAAAGAAAGGAAAGAAAGAAAAGAAAGAAAGGAAAGAAAGAAAAGAAAGAAAGGAAAGAAAGAAAAGAAAGAAAGGAAAGAAAGAAAAGAAAGAAAGAAAAGAAAGAAAAGAAAGAAAGAAAGGAAAGAAAGAAAGGAAAGAAAGAAAGGAAAGAAAGAAAGGAAAGAAGGAAAGGAAAGAAGGAAAGGAAAGAAGGAAAGGAAAGAAGGAAAGGAAAGAAGGAAAGGAAAGAAGGAAAGGAAAGAAGGAAAGGAAAGAAGGAAAGGAAAGAAGGAAAGGAAAGAAAGAAGGAAAGGAAAGAAAGAAGGAAAGGAAAGAAAGAAGGAAAGAAAGGAAAGAAAGAAAGGAAAGGAAAGAAAGGAAAGAAAGAAAGGAAAGGAAAGAAAGGAAAGAAAGAAAGGAAAGGAAAGAAAGGAAAGAAAGAAAGGAAAGAAAGAAAGGAAAGAAAGAAAGGAAAGAAAGAAAGGAAAGAAAGAAAGGAAAGAAAGAAAGGAAAGAAAGAAAGGAAAGAAAGAAAGGAAAGAAAGAAAGGAAAGAAAGAAAGGAAAGAAAGAAAGGAAAGAAAGAAAGGAAAGAAAGAAAGGAAAGAAAGAAAGGAAAGAAAGAAAGGAAAGAAAGAAAGGAAAGAAAGAAGGGAAAGAAAGAAGGGAAAGAAAGAAGGGAAAGAAAGAAGGGAAAGAAAGAAAGGAAAGAAAGAAGGGAAAGAAAGAAGGGAAAGAAAGAAGGGAAAGAAAGAAGGGAAAGAAAGAAGGGAAAGAAAGAAGGGAAAGAAAGAAGGGAAAGAAAGAAGGGAAAGAAAGAAGGGAAAGAAAGAAGGGAAAGAAAGAAGGGAAAGAAAGAAAGGAAAGAAAGAAAGGAAAGAAAGAAGGGAAAGAAAGAAAGGAAAGAAAGAAAGGAAAGAAAGAAAGGAAAGAAAGAAAAGAAAGAAAGAAAAGAAAGAAAGAAAAGAAAGAAAAAAGGTTTTATAAAAAGTGTTAAAGTTTTTAAAAATTAAAAAAAAAATACCAGATCACCATCACACAGCATTGGCTGTCTTCAGGTGTATCCTTTCAGCCTCCAAAACAAAAAGCAATGGCTGGCTGTCTTCAGGTGTATCCTATTCTCCAGTCTTATTTCCAACCTAAGAGCTGGGCTGAGCTGCCTCATTATGTAATTGCAAACCTTCCTTGGTTTGTCTTTTCCATTTCTAAGACTAACAGGCCTTTTTCTATTTAGAGAATATGCTCATGACTGTACTTTAGATATAGTAAATATAACTGTTGCTTATAAAACTTGTTTTCTAGGAATTTTTAAAGGGCAATGGCAGAGTTTATTTTTTAAAAATATTTTGCATTTATTTATTTGTGTGAGTGATGAAGCTCAGGTCTTCAAACTCGTCAGGAGGTATGATTACCTCCCCTCTCTCTCAACCCCTCTCTCTCCTCTCTCAATGATTGTGTAAGAATGTTTTGCATGTGTATGCTGTGCCCACAGACTCCAGAACAGAGTATTAGATCCCCTGGAACTGGAGATGGGCCACCATATATAATACTGGTAATTGAGCCCAGGTTCTCTGGAAGAGGAGACAATGCTCTTAATTGTTGAGCCCTCTCTGTAGCCACATCTTTCTTTCTATTTTTTTTGAGTATATGTGAGGCTGTGTTTATATACATCATATGCAGACAATAAGAATGATTTAGATTCTTCAGAATCTGACACCCTCTTCTGGACTGTCTGAAGATAGCTACAGCATACTTAAATATAATAAATAAATAAATCTTTAAAAAGAAAAGGAAAAGTAAAAAAGAAAGAACAGGCCTGCCATATGCATGTTCATAGAGGAAAATGGAAGAGACCCCAATCTAACCTCAGCAGGGTGCTTCCTTCTGGATGGTAGCTCACAGTTTCATCCCAGCAAGACAGGCAAATCACTGAGTTCAAGGACAGTAAGGTTCAGGACAGCCAAGGTTAGGAAGGAAAAGGGTCTATGTTGAGAATACAAACCTACAAAACAACAACTAGGAAAAAGAAGTGACAGTGTAACTTGGGGTAGGGTACCAACAAGAGAAAGCTTTCTGTTACCACTTACAAACACCAGTAGCCTTGCACCCTTCTGCCCAGGTCCCTGCCTTCCTTTCTAGGAATTCTAAGGATGCCAGGGTGTGGGGGAATCCAGATTAACTTTTTAATAACAAAGACTTGGTCTTTGATGTCTATAGGAAGCCCTTCTCAGTGCCTTTAACTACCACTGAACTTTCAGGGCTGTGACTCAACTGTAACAAGGAACAGAGCTAAGAACCTGCAGCCTTTGAAAACAACTATTTTTTTAAAGTGGGGGACACAAATCAGCAGTAGAACCCCTCAGGTTCAGCCATAATACTTGTTAGGGAAACAGCCTCAATGTCCGGAGCTGAGGTCTCATGGGTGAACTGCTTCAAACTCTGAGTATCATTGAAAGAAAGAAAAGATATCATGTGGTTTCTTAATTTATTTATTTTATTATTTCTATTTTTTTGTTTTCTTTTGTTTTGTTTTAGAAAAGGCCTCAGTCTGTAGCTATGGCTGACCTAGGACAGACTACATGTGTTAATTAGGGTTTCACAGTTGAGAAACAGACCATACCTATGTAAGACTTAGAAAACCCAACAGTCAGTGGTGGCTCGAGCTCTTAATGAGAGCACTCTGGAGGCAGAGGCAGTCAGTTTCTGAGTTCGAGGCCAGCCTGGTTAAAGACAGGGATAGGCAGGGCTAGGCAAGGCAGGGCTGGGCTAGGCTAGGCTAGGCAAGGGGCTGGGCTAGGCAACGCAAGGGGCTAGGCTAGGCAACGCAAGGGGCTAGGCAAGACAGACAGACAGAGAGAAAGACAGACAAGGATGGAAGCCTGCCTGGTTTTTCTTTCTTTCTTATCCCTTTTAAAAAATGTATATTTATTTATTTATTTATTTATTTATTTATTTATTTATTTATTTATGTATTTATTAGATATAAGTACACTGTAGCTGTCTTCAGACACTCCAGAAGAGGGTTTCAGATTCTGGAGAATCTATATCCCTCTTATGGTCTGCATATGATGTACATAAACACAGACTCACATATACTTCTAAAAATTTAAAGATGGGTAGGAACACTGAAAGGGCTCAACAATTAACAGCATTGTCTCCTCTTCCAGAGAACCTGGGATCAACTACCAGCAACTATATGGTGGCCCATCTCCAGTTCCAGGGGATCAGACAGACAGACAGAAATACAGACAGATAGAGTTAAGGATGGCAAGCCTACCTGGTCTTTCATTCTTTCTTATCCTTTTAAAAAATGTTTATTTATTTATTTATTTATTTATTTATTTATTTATTTATTTATTCGATATAAGTACACTGTAGCTGTCTTCAGACACTCCAGAAGAGGGTTTTAGATTCTGGAGAATCTAAATCCCTCTTATGGTCTGCATATGATGTACATGAACACAGCCTCACATATACTTATAAAAATTTAAAGATGGGTGGGGCCACTGAAAGGGCTCAAAAATTAACAGCATTGTCTCCTCTTCCAGAGAACCTGGGATCAACTACCAGCAACTATATGGTGGCCCATCTCCAGTTCCAGGGGATCAGACAGACAGACAGAGATACAGACAGATAGAGTTAAGGATGGCAAGCCTACCTGGTCTTTCATTCTTTCTTATCCTTTTAAAAAATGTTTATTTATTTATTTATTTATTTATGAATTTATTATATATAAGTACACTGTAGCTGTCTTCAGACACTCAGGAAGAGGGTGTCAGATTCTGGAGAATCAAAGTCCCTCTTATGATATGCATATGATGTACATAAAAACAGCTTCACATTTATTTCTAAAAATTTAAAGATGGGTGGGGCCACTGTGAGGGCTCAACAATTAACAGCATTGTCTCCTCTTCCAGAGAACCTGGGATCAACTACCAGCAACTATATGGTGGCCCATCTCCAGATCCAGGGGATCAGAGAGACAGACAGACAGACAGACAAGGATGGCAGGCCTGCCTGGTTTTTCTTTCTTTCTTATCCTTTTTAAAACATGTTTATTTATTTATTTATGTATTTATTAGATATAAGTACACTGTAGCTGTCTTCAGACACTCCAGAAGAGGGTATCAGATTCTGGAGAATATAAATCCCTCTTATGGTCTACATACAATGTACATAAACACAGCCTCACATATACTTCTAAAAATTTAAAGATGGGCGGGGCAACTGAGAGGGCTCAACAATTAACAGCATTGTCTCTTCTTCCAGAGAATCTGGGATCAACTACCAGCAACTATATGGTGACCCATCTCCAGTTCCAGGGGATCAGATAGACAGACAGACAGACAGACAGACAGACAGAGATAAGGATGGCAGGCCTTCCTGGTCTTTCTTTCTTTCTTATCCTTTTTAAAAATTGTTTATTAATTTACGTATGTATTTATTAGATATAAGTACACTGTAGCTGTCTTCAAACACTCCCGAAGAAGGTGTCAGATTCTGGAGAATCTATATCCCTCTTATGGTCTGCATATGATGTACATAAACACAGCCTCACATATACTTCTAAAAATTTAAAGATGGGTGGGGCCACTTAAAGGGCTCAACAATTAACAGCATTGTCTCCTCTTCCAGAGAACCTGGGATGAACTACCAGCAACTATATGGTGGCCCATCTCCAGTTCCAGGGGATCAGACAGACAGACAGACAGACAGAGATAAGGATGGCAGGCCTGCTGGTCTTTCTTTTTTTCTTATCCTTTTTAAAAAATGTTTATTTATTTATTTATTTATTTATTTATTTATTTATTTATTTATTAGATATATGTACACTGTATCCGTCATAGACACTCCAAAAGACGATGTCAGATTCTGGAGAATCTAAATCCCTCTTACGGTCTGAATATGATGTACATAAACACAGCATCACATTTACTTCTAGAAATTTAAAGATGAGTGGGGCCACTGAAAGGGCTGAACAATTAACAGAATTGTCTCCTCTTCAGAGTACCTGGGATCAACTACCAGCAACTATATGGTGGCCCATCTCCAGTTCCAGGAGATCAGACAGACAGACAGACAGAGAGACAGACAGACAGATATAGATAAGGATGACAGTCCAGCCTGGTCTTTCTTTCTATCTTATTCTTTTTAAAAAATGTTTGTTTATTTATTTATTTATTATTTATTTATTTATTTATTTATTAGATATAAGTACACTTTAGCTATCTTCAGACACTCCAGAAGAGGGTGTCAGATTCTGGAGAATCTATATCCCTCTTATGGTCTGCATATGATGTACATAAACACAGCCTCACATATACTTCTAAAAATTTAAAGATGTGTGGGGCCACTGAAAGGTCTCAACAATTAACAGCATTGTCTACTCATCAGAGATCCTGGGATCAACTACCAGCAACTATATGGTGGCCCATCTCCAGTTCCATGTTATCAGACAGACAGACAGAGAGACAAGGATAAGGATGGCAGGCCTGCCTGGTCTTTCTTTCTTTTTTATCCTTTTAATAAAATGTTTATTTATTTATTTATGTATTTATTAGATATAAGTACAATGTAGCTGTCTTCAAACAATCCAGAAGAGGGTGTCAGATTCTGGAGAATCTAAATCCCTCTTATGGCTGCATATGATGTACATAAACACAGCACAACTTTACTTCTAAAAATTCAAAGATGGGTGGGGCCACTGAAATGGCTCAACAATTAACAGCATTGTCTCCTCTTCCAGAGAGCCTGGGATCAACTACCAGCAACTATATGGTGGCCCATCTCCAGTACCAGGGTATCAAACAGACAGACAGACAGACAGAGATAAGGATGGCAGGCCTGCCTGGTCTTTCTTTCTTTCTTATCCTTTTTAAAAATATTTATTTTTTATATATGTATTTATTAGATATAAGTACACTGTAGCTGTCTTTAGACACTGCAGAAGAGGGTGTCAGATTCTGGAGAATCTAAATCCCTCTTAGGGTCTGCATATGATGTACATAAACACAGACTCACATTTTCTTCTAAAAATTTAAAGATGGGTGGGGCCACTGAAAGGGCTCAACAATTAACAGCATTGTCTCCTCTTCCAGAGAACCTGGGATAAACTACCAGCAACACTATGGTGGCCCATCTCCAGTTCCAGGGTATCAGACAGACAGACAGACAGACAGAGATAAGGATGGCAGGCCTGCCTGATTTTTCTTTCTTTCTTATCCTTTTAAAAAAATGTTTATTTATTTATTTATTTATTCATTTATTTATTTATTTATTTATTTATTTATGTATTTATTAGATATAAGTACACTGTAGCTGTCTTCAGACACTCCAGAAGAGGGTGTCAGATTCTGGAGAATCTAAATCCCTCTTATGGTCTGCATATGATGTACATAAACACAGACTCACAATTACTTCCAAAAATTTAAAGATGTGTGGGGCCACTGAATGGGCTCGACAATTAACAGCATTGTCTCCTCTTCCAGAGAACCTGGGATCAACTACGAGCAACTATATGGTGGCCCATCTTAAGTTCCAGGGTTTCAGACAGACAGACAGACAAACAGTCAAGGATGGCAGGCCTGCCTGGTTTTTCGTTCTTTCTTGTCCTTTTTAAAAAATCTTTATTTATTTATTTATTTATTTATTTATTTATTTATTTATTTATTTATTTATTTATGTATTTATTAGCTATAACTACACTGTAGAGGTCTTCAGACACTCCAGAAGAAGTTGTCAGATTCTGGAGAATCTAAATCCCTCTTATGGTCTGCATATGATGTACATAAACACAGACTCACATTTACTTCCAACAATTTAAAGATTTGTGGGCACTGAAAGGGCTCAACAATTAACAGCATTGTCTCCTCTTCCACAGAACCTGGGATCAACCACCAGCAACTATATGGTGGCCCATCTCCAGTTCCAGGGGATCAGACAGAGAGACAGACAGAGAGACAGAGATAAGGATGGCAGGCCTGCCTGGTCTTTCTTTTTTTCTTATCATTTTTAAAAAATGTTTATTTATTTATTTATTTATTTATTTATTTATTTATTTATTTATGTATTTATTATTTTTAAGTACACTGTACCTGTCTTCAGACACTCCAGAAGAGGGTGTTAGAAATTGGAGAATCTAAAACCCTCTTATGGTCTGCATATGATGTACATAAACACAGCCTCACATATACTTCTAAAAATTTAAAGATGGGTGGGGCCACTGATAGGGCTCAAATTAACAGCATTGTCTCCTCTTCCAGAGAACCTGGGATCAACTACAAGCAAGTATATAGTGGCTAATCTCCAGTGCCCAGGGATCAGACAGACAGACAAACAGACAGACAAGGATAAAGATGACAGGCCTGCCTAGTCTTTCTTTCTTTCTTATCCTGTTTTAAAAAATGTTTATTTATTTATTTATGTATTTATTACATATAAGTACACTATAGCTGTCTTCAGACACTCCAGAAGAGGGTGTCAAAATCTGGAGAATCTAAATCCCCCTTATTGTCTGCATATGAGGTACATAAACATAGCCTCCCATATACTTCTAAAAATTTAAAGATGGGTGGGGGCACTGAAAGGGCTCAACAATTAACAGCATTGTCTCCACTTCCAGAGAACCTGGGATCAACTACCATCAACTAAATGGTGGCCCATTTCCAGTTCCCGGGGATCAGAAAGACAGACAGAGAGAAGACAGATAAGGATAAAGGTGGCAGGCCTACCTGTTCTTTCTTTCTTTCTTATCCTTTTTACAAAATGTTTGTTTATTTATTTATTTATTTATTTATTTATTTATTTATTTATTTATTTATTTATTAGATATAAGTACACTGTATCTGTCTTCACACACTCCAGAAGAATGTGTCAGATTCTGGTGAATCTAAATCCCTCTTATGGTCTGCATATGATGTACATAAACACAGCCTCACATATAATTCTAAAAATTTAAAGATTGGTGGGGCAACTGAATGGGCTCAACAATTAACAGCATTGTCTCCTGTTCCAGAGAACCTGGGATCAAATACCAGCAACTATATGGTGGCCCACCTCCAGTTCCAGGGGATCAGAAAGACAGACAGACAGACAGACAGAGATAAGGATGGCAGGTCTGCCTGGTCTGTCTTTCTTTCTTTCTTTCTTTCTTTCTTTCTTTCTTTCTTTCTTTCTTTCTTTCTTTCTTTCTTTCTTTCTTATCATTTTTTTAAAATGTTTATTTATTTATTTATTTATTTATTTATTTATTTATTTATTTATTTATGTATTTATTAGATATAAGTACACTGTAGCTGTCTTCAGTCACTCCAGAAGAGGGTGTCAGATTCTGGAGAATATAAATCCCTCTTCTGGTCTGCATATGATGTACATAAACACAGCCTCACATATACTTCTAAAAATTTAAAGATGGGTGGGGTCCCTGAAAGGGCTCAATAATTAACAGCATTGACTCCTCTTCCAGAGAACCTGGGATCAACAACGAGCAACTATATGGTGGCCCGTCTTTACTTCCAGGGGATCAGACAGACAGACAGACAGACAGAGATAAGGATGGTAGGCCTGCCTGGTCTTTCTTTCTTTCTTATCCTCTTTAAAAAATGTTTATTTATTTATGTATGTATGTATGTATGTATGTATTTATTTATTTATTTATTTATTTATTTATTTATTAGATATAAGTACACTGTAGCTGTCTTCAGACACTCCAGAAGTGGGTGTCAGATCCTGGAGAATTTAAATCCCTCTTATGGTCTGCATATGATGTACATAAACACAGCCTCACATATACTTCTAAAAATTTAAAGATGGGTGGGGGCACTGAAAGGGCTCAACAATTAACAGCATTGTCTCCACTTCCAGAGTACCTGGGATCAACTACCAGCAACTATATGGTGGCCCATCTCCACTTCCAGGGGATCTGACAGATAGAGAGACAGACAGACAGACACACAAGGTGGCAGGCCTGCCTGGTCTTTCTTTCTTTCTTATCCTTTTTAAAAATGTTTATTAATTTATGTATGTATTTATTAGATATAAGTACACTGTAGCTGTCTTCAAACACTCCAGAAGAGGGTGTCAGATTTTGGAGAATCTATATCCCTCTTATGATCTGCATATGATGTACATAAACACAGCCTTACATATACTTCTAAAAACTTAAAGATGGGTGGGGCCACTGAAAGGGCTCAACAATTAACAGCATTGTCTCCTCTTCCAGAGAACCTGGGATCAACTACCAGCAATTATATGGTGGCCCATCTCCAGTTCCGGGGATCAGACAGACAGACAGACAGACAAGAATGGCAGGCCTGCCTGGTTTCTCTTTCTTTATTTTCCTTTTTAAAAAATGTTTATTTGTTTATTTATGAATTTATTAGATATAAGTACACTGTAGCTGTCTTCAGACACTCCAGAAGAGGGTGTCAGATTCTGGAGAATCTAAATCCCTCTTATGATCTGCATATTCGGTACATAAACACAGCCTTACATATACTTCTAAAAATTTAAATATGGGTGGGGCCACTGAAAGGGCTCAACAATTAACAGCATAGTCTCCTCTTCCAGAGAACCTGGGATCAACTACCAGCAACTATATGGTGGCCCATCTCCAGTTCCAGGGGATCAGACAGACAGACAGACAGAGATAAGGATGGGAGGTCTGCCTGGTCTTTCTTTCTTTCTAATCGATTTTAAAAAATGTTTATTTATGTATTTATGTATTTATTAGATATAAGTACACTGTATCCGTCTTAGACACTCCAAAAGACTGTGTCAGATTCTGGAGAATTTAATCCCTCTTATGGTCTGAATATGATGTACATAAACACAGCGTCACATTTACTTCTAAAAATTCAAAGATGGGTGGGGCCACTGAAAGGGCTCAACAATTAACAGCATTGTCTCCTCTTACAGAGGACCTGGGATCAACTACCAGCAACTATATGGTGGCCCATCTCCATTTCTAGGGGATCAGACATACAGACAGACAGAGAGACAGACAGACAGACAAAGATAAGGATGGCAGGCCTGCCTGGTTTTTCTTTCTTTCTTATCCTTTTTAAAAAATGTGTATTTATTTATTTATTTATTTATTTATTTATTTATTTATTTATTTATTTATTAGATATACGAACACTGTAGCTGTCTTCAGACACTCCAGAAGAGGGTGTGAGGTTCTGTATAATCTATATCCCTCTTATGGTCTGCATATGATGTACATAAACACAGCCTCACATATACTTCTAAAAATTTAAAGATGGTTGGGGCCACTGAAAGGGCTCAAAAATTAACAGCATTGTCTCCTCTTCCAGAGAACCTGGGATCAACTACCAGCAACTATATTGTGGCCCATCTCCAGTTCCAGTGGATGTGACAGATAGACAGACAGACAGACAGACACACAAGGTGGCAGGCCTACCTGGTCTTTCTTTCTTTCTTATCCTTTTTAAAAATGTTTATTTATTTATTTATGTATTTATTAGATATAAGTACACTGTAGCTGTCTTCAGACACTCCAGAAGAGTGTGTCAGATTCTGGAGATCTAAATCCCTCTTATGGTCTGCATATGATGTACATAAACACAGCCTCACATTTACTTCTAAAAATTTAAAGATGGGTGGGGCCACTGAGAGGGCTCAACAATTAACAGCATTGTCTCCTCTTCCAGAGAATCTGGGATCAACTACCAGCAACTATACGGTGACCCATCTCCAGTTCCAGGGGATTAGATAGACAGGCAGACAGACATACAGACAGACAGAGATAAGGATGGCAGGCCTGCCTTGTCTTTATTTCTTTCTTATCCTTTTTAAAAAATGTTTGTTTATTTATTTATTTATTTATTTATTTATTTATTTATTAGATATAAGTACACTGTAGTTGTCTTCAGACACTCCAGAAGAGGGTGTCAGATTCTGGAGAATCTAAATCCCTCTTATGGTCTGCATATGATGTACATAAACACAGCCTCAACTTTACTTCTAAAAATTTAAAGATGGGTGGGGCCACTGAAAATGCTCAACAATTCACAGCATTGTCTCCTCTTCCAGAGAGCCTGGGATCAACTACCAGCAACTATATGGAGGCCCATCTGCAGTTCAAGGGATTCAGACAGATAGACAGACAGACAGACAGAGATAAGGATTGCAGGCCTGCCTGGTCTTTCTTTATTTCTTATCCTTTTGAAAATATTTATTTATTTATTTATTTATATAGGTATGTATGTATTTATTAGATATAAGTACACTGTAGCTGTCTTCAGACACTCCAGAAGAGGGTGTCAGAATCAGGAGAATATAAATCCCTTTTATTGTCTGCATATTCGGTACATAAACACAGCCTTACATATACTTCTATAAATTTAAAGATGGGTGGGGCCACTGAAAGTGCTCAACAATTAACAGCATTGTCTCTTCTTCCAGAGAAACTGGGATCAACTACCAGCAACTCTATGGAGACCCATCTACAGTTCCAGGGGATCAGACAGACAGACAGACAGATAGAGATAAGGATGGCAGGCCTGCCTGGTCTTTCTTTCTTTCAAATCGATTTTTAAAAATGTTTATTTATTTATTTATTTATTTATTTATGTATTTATTAGATATAAGTACACTGTATCAGTCTTAGACACTCCAAAAGTCGGTGTCATATTCTGGAGAATCTAAATTCCTCTTAAGGTCTGAATATGATGTACATAAATACAGCCTCACATTTACTTCTAAAAATTAAAGATGGGTGGGGCCACTGAAAGGGCTCAACAATTAACAGCATTGTCTCCTCTTCCAGAGGACCTGGGATCAACTACCAGCAACTATATGGTGGCCCATCTCCACTTCCAGGGGATCAGACAGAGAGACAGACAGAAAGACAAAGATAAGGATGGCAGGCCTGCCTGGTTTTTCTTTCTTTCTTATCCTTTATAAAAAAATGTTTATTTATTTATTTATTTATTTATTAGATATAAGTACACTGTAGCTGTCTTCAGACACTCCAGAAGAGGGTGTCAGATTCTGGAGAATCTATATCCCTCTTATGGTCTGCATATGATGTACATAAACACAGCCTCACATATACTTCTAAAAATTTAAAGTTGGGTGGGGCCACTGAAAGGGCTCAACAATTAACAGCATTGTCTCCTCTTCAGGAGAACCTGGTATCAACTACCAGCAACTATATGGTGGCCCATCTCCATTTCCAGGGGATCTGACAGATAGACAGACAGACAGAAGACAGACAAAATGGGAGGCCTGCATGGTCTTTCTTTCTTTATTATCCTTTTTATAAAATGTTTATTTATTTATTTATTTATTTATTTATTAGATACAAAAATACTGTATCTGTCTTGAGACACTCAAGAAGAGGGTGCCGGATTCTGGAGAATCTAAATCCCTCTTATGGTCTGCATATGATGTACATAAACACAGCCTCACATTTACTTCTAAAAATTTAAAGATGGGTTGGTCCACTGAGATGGCTCAACAATTAAGTGCATTGTCTCCTCTTCCAGAGAATCTGGGATCAACCACCAGCAACTATATGATGACCCATCTCCAATTCCAGGGGATCAGATAGACAGACAGACAGACATACAGACAGACAGACATAAGGATGGCAGGCCTGCCTGGTCTTTCTTTCTTATCATTTTTAAAAAATGTTTATTTATTTATTTATGTATTTATTAAATATAAGTACACTGTAGCTGTCTTCAAACAATCCAGAGGAGGGTGTCAGATTCTGGAGAACCTAAATCCCTCTTATGGTCTGCATATGATGTACATAAACACAGCCTCAACTTTACTTCTAAAAATTTAAAGATGGGTGGGGCCACTGAAAATGCTCAACAATTAACAGCATCGTCTCCTCTTCCAGAGAGCCTGGGATCAACTACCAGCAACTATATGGTGGCCCATCTCCAGTTGCAGGGTATCAAAAAGACAGACAGACAGACAGAGATAAGGATGGAGGCCTGCCTTGGCTGTCCTTTCTTCCTTATTCTTTTTAAAAAATGTTTATTTATTTATTTATTTATTTATTTATTTATTTATTTATTTATTAGATATAAGTACACTGTATCTGTCTTCACACACTCCAGAAGAAGGTGTCAGATTCTGGAGAATCTAAATCCTCTTATAATCTGCATATGATGTACATAAACACAGCCTCAGGTATACTTCTAAAAATTTAAATAAGTGTGGGGCCACTGAAAGGGCTCAACAATTAACAGCATTGTCTCCTCTTCCAGAGAACCTTGGATCAACTACAAGCAACTATATGGTGGCCCATCTCCAGTTCCCGGGGATCAGATAGACAGACAGACAGACAGACATAGATATAGATGGAAGGCCTGCCTGGTCTTCTTTCTTTCTTATCCTTTTTAAAAAAAAGTTTATTTATTTATTTATTTATTTATTTATTTATTTATTTATTTATCTATTTATTTACTAGATATAAGTAGACTGTAGCTTTTTTCAGACACTCCAGAAGAGGGTGTCAGATTCTGGAGAATCTAAATCTCTCTTATGGTCTGCTTATGATGTACATAAACACAGCCTCACATATACTTCTAAATATTTAAAGATGGGTGGGGCCACTTAAAGGGCTCAACAAATAACAGCATTGTCTCCTCTTCCAGAGAACCTGGGATCAACTACCAGCAAGTATATGATGGACCATCTCCAGTTCCAGGGGATCAGACAGACAGATAGACAGACAGAGATAAGGATGGCACTCCTGCCTGGTCTCTCTTTATTTCTTATCCATTTTAAAAAATGTTTATTTATTTATTTATTTATTTATTTATTTATTTATTTATTTATTAGATATAAATACACTGTAGCTGTCTTCAGACACTCCAGAAGAGGGTGTCAGATTCTGATGAATCTAAATCCCTCTTATGGTCTGCATATGATGTACATAAACACAGCCTCACATACACTTCTAAAAATTTAAAGATGGGTAGGGCCACTGAAAGGGCTCAACAGTAACAGCATTTTCTCCTCTTCCAGAGAACCTGGGATCAACTACCAGCAACTATATGGTGGCCCATCTCCATTTCCGGGGATCAGATAGACAGCAGACAGACAGACAGAGATATGGATGGCATGCCTGCCTGGTCTTTCTTTCCTCCTTATCCTTTTTAAAAAATGTTTATTTATTTATTTATGTATTTATTTATGTTTTTATTAGATATAAGTACACTGTAGCTGTTCAGACACTCCAGTAGAGGGTGTCAGATTCTGGAGAATCTAAAACCCTCTTATGGTCTGCATATGATGTACATAAACACAGCCTCACATACACTTCTAAATATTTAAAGATGGGTGGGACCACTGAAAGGTCTCAACAATTAACAGCATTGTCTCCCCTTCCAGAGAACCTGGGATCAACTACCAGCAACTATATGGTGGCCCATATCCAATATCAGAGGATCAGACAGACAGACAGACAGACAGACAGAGATAAGGATGGCAGGCCTGCCAGGTCTTTCTTTCGTTCTTATCCTTTTTTAAAAATGTTTATTTATTTATTTATTTATTTATTTATTTATTTATTTATTCATTTATTAATTTTTTTATGTATTTATTAGATATAAG
This sequence comes from Mus caroli, assembly GCF_978045245.1. Classification (NCBI taxonomy): domain Eukaryota; kingdom Metazoa; phylum Chordata; class Mammalia; order Rodentia; family Muridae; genus Mus; species Mus caroli. The sequence goes on from NW_028227654.1 coordinate 79,763, forward strand.
TACACTGTATCTGTCTTCAGATACTCCAGTAGAGGGTGTCAGAATCTGGAGAATCTAAACCCCTCTAATGGTCTGCATATGATGTACATAAACAGAGACTCACATATACTTCTAAAAATATAAAGATTGGTGGGGCCACTGAAAGGGCTCAACAATTAACAGCATTGTCTCCTCTTCCAGAGAACCTGGGACCAACTACCAGCAACTATATGGTGGCCCATCTCCAGTTCCAGGGGATCAGACAGACAGAGAGACAGACAGACAGAGATAAGGATGGCAGGCCTGCCTGGTCTTTCTTTCTTTCTTATCCTTTTTAAAAAATGTTTATTTATTTATTTATTTATGTATATATTTATTAGATATAAGTACACTCTAGCTGTCTTCAGACACTCCAATAGAGGGTGTCAGATTCTGGAGAATCTAAATCCCTCTTATGGTATGCATATGATGTACATAAACAGAGATTCACATACACTTCTAAAAATTTAAAGATGGGTGGGGCCACTTAAAGGGCTCAACAAATAACAGCATTGTCTCCTCTTCCAGAGAACCTGGGATCAACTACCAGCAAGTATATGATGGACCATCTCCAGTTCCAGGGGATCAGACAGACAGATAGACAGACAGAGATAAGGATGGCACTCCTGCCTGGTCTTTCTTTATTTCTTATCCATTTTAAAAAATGTTTATTTATTTATTTATTTATTAGATATAAATACACTGTAGCTGTCTTCAGACACTCCAGAAGAGGGTGTCAGATTCTGGACAATCTAAATCCCACTTAAGGTCTGCATATGATGTACATAAACACAGCCTCACATACACTTCTAAAAATTTAAGGATGGGTGGGGCGACTGAAAGGGCTCAACAATTAACAGCATTGTCTCCTCTTCCAGAGAACCTGGGATCAACTACCAGCAACTATATGGTGGCCCATCTCCAGTTCCCGGGGATCAGATAGACAGACAGACAGACAGACAGACAGACAGAAATATGGATGGAAGGCCTGCCTGGTCTTTCTTTCTTTCTTATCCTGTTTAAATAATGTTTATTTATTTATTTATTTATTTATTTATTTATTTATTTATTTATTAGATATAAGTACACAGTAGCTGTCTTCAGACACTCCAGTAGAGGGTGTCAGATTCTGATGAATCTAAATCCCTCTTCTGGTCTGCATATGATGTACATAAACACAGCCTCACATACACTTCTAAAAATTTAAACATGGGTAGGGCCATTGAAAGGGCTCAACAAGCCGGGCGTGTTGGCGCACGCCTTTAATCCCAGCACTCGGGAGGCAGAGGCAGGCGGATTTCTGAGTTCCCGGCCAGCCTGGTCTACAAAGTGAGTTCCAGGACAGCCAGGGCTACACAGAGAAACCCTGTCTCAAAAAAACCAAAAAAAAAAAAAAAAAAAAAAAAGAAAGAAAGAAAGAAAGGGCTCAACATTAACAGCATTGTCTCCTCTTCCAGAGAACCTGGGATCAACTACCAGCAACTATATGGTGGCCCATCTCCAGTTCCAGGGGATCAGATAGACAGACAGACAGACAGACAGAGATATGGATGGCAGGCCTGCCAGGTCTTTCTTTATTTCTTATCCTGTTTAAATAATGTTTATTTATTTATTTATTTATTTATATATTTATTTATTTATTTATTAGATATAAATACACTGTAGCTGTCTTCAGACACTCCAGTAGAGGGAGTCAGATTCTGGAGAATCTAAATCCTCTTATAATGTGCATATGATGTACATAAACACAGCCTCAAGTATACTTCTAAAAATTTAAAGAAGTGTGGGGCCACTGAAAGGGCTCAACAATTAACAGAATGGTCTCCTCTTCCAGAGAACCTTGGATCAACTACCAGCAACTATATGGTGGCCCATCTCCAGTTCCCGGAGATCAGATAGAAAGACAGACAGACAGAGATATGGATGGTAGGCCTGCCTGGTCTTTCTTTATTTCTTATCCTTTTAAAAAAATGTTTATTTATTTATTTATTTATTTTTCTATTTATTTATTAGATATAAGTACACTGTAGTTGTCTTCAGACACTCCAGAAGAGGGTGTCAGATTCTGGAGAATCTAAATCCCTTTTATGGTCTGCATATGATGTACATAAACACAGCCTCACATACACTTCTAAATATTTAAAGATGGGTGAGACCACTGAAATGTCTCAACAATTAACAGCATTGTCTCCTCTTCCAGAGAACCTGGGATCAACTACCAGCAACTATATGGTGGCCCATATCCAGTATCAGAGGATCAGACAGACAGACAGACAGACAGAGATAAGGATGGCAGGCCTGCCTGGTCTTTCTTTCTTTCTTATCTTTTTAAAAAATGTTTATTTATTTATTTATTTATTTATTTATTTATTTATTTATTTATGTATTTATTCGATATAAGTACACATTAGCTGTCTTCAGTCACTTCAGAAGAGGGTGTCAGATTCTGGAGAATCTAAATCTCTCTTATGATCTGCATATCATGTACATAAACACAGCCTCACATACTCTTCTAAAAATTTAAAGATGAGTGGGGCCACTGAAAGGGCTCAACAATTAACAGCATTTTCTCTTCTTCCAGAGAACCTGGGTTCAACTACCACCAACTATATGGTGGCCGATCTCCAGTTACAGGAGATCAGACAGACACACAGACAGACAGACAAAGATAAGGATGGCAGGCCTGCCTGGTCTTTTTTTTTCTTATCCTTTTAAAAAAATGTTTATTTATTTAATTATTCAGGTATTTAATACATATAAGTATACTGTAGCTGTCTTCAGACACTCCAGAAGTGGGTGTAGGATTCTGGAGAATCTAAATCCCTCTTATGGTCTGCATATGATGTACATAAACACAGACTCACATATACTTCTAAAAATTTAAAGATGGGTGGGGCCACTGGAAAGGCTCAACAATTAACAGCATTGGGTCCTCTTCCAGAGAACCTGGGATCAACTACCAGCACCTATATGGTGGCCCATCTCCAGTTCCAGGGGATCAGACAGACAGACAGACAGACAGAGATAAGGATGGCAGGCCTGCCTGGTCTTTTTTTTTCTTATCCTTTTAAAAAAATGTTTATTTATTTAATTATTCAGGTTTTAATACATATAAGTATACTGTAGCTGTCTTCAGACACTCCAGAAGTGGGTGTAGGATTCTGGAGAATCTAAATCCCTCTTATGGTCTGCATATGATGTACATAAACACAGACTCACATATACTTCTAAAAATTTAAAGATGGGTGGGGCCACTGAAAAGGCTCAACAATTAACAGCATTGGGTCCTCTTCCAGAGAACCTGGGATCAACTACCAGCACCTATATGGTGGCCCATCTCCAGTTCCAGGGGATCAGACAGACAGACAGACAGACAGAGATAAGGATGGCAGGCCTGCCTGGTCTTTCTTTCTTTTTTATCCTTTAAAAAAATGTTTATTTACTTATTTATTTATTTATTTATTTATTTATTTATTCATTTATGTATTTACTAGATATAAGTACACTGTAGCTGTCTTCTGACACTCCAGTAGAGGGTGTCACATTCTGCAGAATCTAAATCCCTCTTATGGTCTGCATATGATGTACATAAACGCAGCCTCACATATACTTCAAAAATTTAAAGAAGGGTGGGGCCACTGAAAAAGCTCTACAAGTAACAGCATTGTCTCCTCTTCCAGAGTATCTGGGATCAACTACCATCAACTATATAGTGGCCCATCTCCAGTTCTCAGGGATCAGACAGACAGACAGACAGACAGACAGAGATAAGGATGGCAGGCCTGCCTGGTCTTTCTTTCTTTCTTATCCTTTGTAAAAAATGTTTATTTAATTATTTATTTATGTATTTATTAGATATAAGTACACAGTAGCTGTCTTCAGACACTCCAGAAGAGGGTGTCAGATTCTGGAGAATCTAAATCCCTCTTATGGTCTGCATATGATGTACATAAACACAGCCTCACATATACTTCTAAAAATTTAAAGATGGGTAGGACCACTGAAAGGGCTCAACAATTAACATCATTGTCTCCTCTTCCAGAGAACCTGGCATCAACTACCAGCAACTATATGGTGGCCCATCTGCAGTTCCAGGGGATCAGACAGACAGACAGACAGACAGAGATAAGGATGGCAGGCCTGCCTGGTCTTTCTTTCTTTCTTATCCTTTAAAAAAATGTTTATTTATTTATGTATTTATTATATATAAGTACACTGTAGCTGTCTACAGACACTCCAGAAGAGTGTGTTAGATTCTAGAGAATCTAAATCCCTCTTATGGTCTGTGTATGATGTACATAAACACAGCCTCACATATACTGAGCTGAGGTGTCACAGGCCAACTGCTGGAATTTCTGAGTACCACCTAGAGAGAGAAAAGCTATGCTGTGGTTGTTTAATTTATGTATTTTATTATTTCTATTTGTTGTTTTGTTTTGTTTTATTTGTTTTTAGAGAAGGCCTCAGTCTGTAGCTCTGGCTGACCCAGGACTGCCTACCTGTGTTAATTAGGGTTTCACAGCTGAGAAAAGACACCAAGAGCAAGGTAAGGTTTAGAAAACCCGACCTTCAGTGGTGGCTCAAGCTCTTAATGAGAGCACTCTGTAGGCAGAGGCAGTAAGTTTCTGAGTTCGAGGCCACCCTGGTGAAAGACAGTGTTAGGCAGGGCTAGGGTAGGCTAGGGTAGGCTATAGGGTAGGCTATAGGGTAGGCTATAGGGTAGGCTATAGGGTAGGCTAGGGTAGGCTATAGGGTAGGCTATAGGGTAGGCTAGGGTAGGCTATAGGGTAGGCTATAGGGTAGGCTAGGGGAAAGAGAAAGAAAGGAAGAAAGGAAAGAAAGAAAGAAAGAAAGAAAGGAAAGAAAGGAAGAAAGAAAGAAAGGAAGAAAGAAAGGAAGGAAGGAAGAAAGGAAGAAAGAAAGGAAGAAAGAAAGAAAGGAAGAAAGAAAGAAAGAAAGAAAGATACCAGATCACCGTCACACAGCATTGGCTGTCTTCAGGTGTATCCTTTCAGCCTCCAAAACAAAAAGCAATGGCTGGCTGTCTTCAGGTGTATCCTATTCTCCAGTCTTATTTCCAACCTAAGAGCTGGGCTGAGCTGCCTCATTATGTAATTGCAAACCTTCCTTGGTTTGTCTTTTCCATTTCTAAGACTAACAGGCCTTTTTCTATTTAGAGAATATGCTCATGACTGTACTTTAGATATAGTAAATATAACTGTTGCTTATAAAACTTGTTTTCTAGGAATTTTTAAAGGGCAATGGCAGAGTTTATTTTTTAAAAATATTTTGCATTTATTTATTTGTGTGAGTGATGAAGCTCAGGTCTTCAAACTCGTCAGGAGGTATGATTACCTCCCCTCTCTCTCAACCCCTCTCTCTCCTCTCTCAATGATTGTGTAAGAATGTTTTGCATGTGTATGCTGTGCCCACAGACTCCAGAACAGAGTATTAGATCCCCTGGAACTGGAGATGGGCCACCATATATAATACTGGTAATTGAGCCCAGGTTCTCTGGAAGAGGAGACAATGCTCTTAATTGTTGAGCCCTCTCTGTAGCCACATCTTTCTTTCTATTTTTTTTTGAGTATATGTGAGGCTGTGTTTATATACATCATATGCAGACAATAAGAATGATTTAGATTCTTCAGAATCTGACACCCTCTTCTGGACTGTCTGAAGATAGCTACAGCATACTTAAATATAATAAATAAATAAATCTTTAAAAAGAAAAGGAAAAGTAAAAAAGAAAGAACAGGCCTGCCATATGCATGTTCATAGAGGAAAATGGAAGAGACCCCAATCTAACCTCAGCAGGGTGCTTCCTTCTGGATGGTAGCTCACAGTTTCATCCCAGCAAGACAGGCAAATCACTGAGTTCAAGAACAGTAAGGTTCAGGACAGCCAAGGTTAGGAAGGAAAAGGGTCTATGTTGAGAATACAAACCGACAAAAATAAAACTAGGAAAAAGAAGTGACAGTGTAACTTGGGGTAGGATACAAAAAAGAGAAAGCTTTCTGTTACCACTTACAAACAGCAGTAGACTTGCACCCTTCTGCCCAGGTCCCTGCCTTCCTTTCTAGGAATTCTAAGGATGCCAGGGGGTGGGGCAATCCAGATTAACTTTTTAATAACAAAGACTTGGTCTTTGATGTCTAGAGGAAGCCCTTCTCAGTGCCTTTAACTACCACTGAACTTTCAGGGCTGTGACTCAACTGTAACAAGGAACAGGGCTAAGAACCTGCAGCCTTTGAAAACAACTATTTTTTTAAAGAGGGGGACACAAATCAGCAGTAGAACCCCTCAGGTTCAGCCATAATACTTGTTAGGGAAACAGCCTCAATGTCCGGAGCTGAGGTCTCATGGGTGAACTGCTTCAAGCTCTGAGTATCATTGAAAGAAAGAAAAGTTATCATGTGGTTGCTTAATTTATTTATTTTATTATTTCTATTTTTTGTTTTCTTTTGTTTTGTTTTAGAAAAGGCCTCAGTCTGTAGCTATGGCTGACCTAGGACAGACTACATGTGTTAATTAGGGTTTCACAGCTGAGAAACAGACCATACCTATGTAAGACTTAGAAAACCCAACAGTCAGTGGTGGCTTGAGCTCTTAATGAGAGCACTCTGGAGGCAGAAGCAGTCAGTTTCTGAGTTCGAGGCCAGCCTGGTTAAAGACAGGGATAGGCAGGGCTAGGCAAGGCAGGGCTGGGCTAGGCTAGGCAAGGCAAGGGGCTAGGCTAGGCTACGCAAGGGGCTAGGCAAGACAGACAGACAGAGAGAAAGACAGACAAGGATGGAAGGCCTGCCTGGTTTTTCTTTCTTCTTTATCCCTTTTAAAAATGTTTATTTATTTATTTATTTATTTATTTATTTATTTATTTATTTATTTATGTATTTATTAGATATAAGTACACTGTAGCTGTCTTCAGACACTCCAGAAGACTGTGTCAGATTCTGGAGAATCTAAATCCCTCTTATGGTCTGCATATGATGTACAAAAACACAGCCTCACATATACTTCTAAAAATTTAAAGATGGGTGGGGCCACTGAAAGGGCTCAACAATTAACAGCATTGTCTCCTCTTCCAGAGAACCTGGGATCAACTACCAGCAACTATAAGGTAGCCCATCTCCAGTTCCCGGGGATCAGACAGACAGACAGACAGACAGACAGAGATAAGGATGGCAGGCCTGCCTGGTCTTTCTTTCTTACTTATCCTTTTTAAAACAAGTTTATTTCTTTATTTATGTATTTATTAGATATAAGTACATTGGAGCTGTCTTCAGACACTCCAGAAGAGTGTGTCAGATTCTGGAGAATCTAAATCCCTCTTATGGTCTGCATATGATGTACATAAACACAGCCTCACATATACTTCTAAAAATTTAAAGATGGGTGGGGCCACTGTAAGGGCTCAACAATTAACAGCATTGTCTCCTCTTCCAGAGAACCTGGGATCAAGTACCAGCAAAAATATGGTGGCCCATCTCCAGTTTCAGGGGATCAGACAGACAGACAGACAAACAGACAAGGATGGCAGGCCTGCCTGGTTTTTCTTTCTTTCTTATCCTTTTTAAAACATGTTTATTTATTTATTTATGTATTTATTAGATATAAGTACACTGTAGCTGTCTTCAGACACTCCAGAAGAGGGATCAGATTCTGGAGAATGTAAATCCCTCTTATGGTCTGCATATGATGTACATAAACACAGCCTCACATATACTTCTAAAAATTTAAAGATGGGTGGGGCCACTGTAAGGGCTCAACAATTAACAGCATTGTCTCCTCTTCCAGAGAACCTGGGATCAAGTACCAGCAAAAATATGGTGGCCCATCTCCAGTTTCAGTTTATCAGACAGACAGACAGACAAACAGACAAGGATGGCAGGCCTGCCTGGTTTTTCTTTCTTTCTTATCCTTTTTAAAACATGTTTATTTATTTATTTATGTATTTATTAGATATAAGTACACTGTAGCTGTCTTCAGACACTCCAGAAGAGGGATCAGATTCTGGAGAATGTAAATCCCTCTTATGGTCTGCATATGATGTACATAAACACAGCCTCACAAATACTTCTAAAAATTTAAAGTGGGTGGTGCCACTGAAAGGGCTCAAAAATTTACAGCCTTGTCTCCTCTTGCAGAGAATCTGGGATCAACTACCAGCAACTATATGGTGGCCCACTCCAGTTCCAGGGTATCAGACAGACAGACAGACAGACAGAGATAAGGATGGCAGGCCTTCCTGGTCTTTCTTTTTTTCTTATCCTTTTTAATAATGCTTATTTATTTATTTATTTATGTATTTATTAGATATAAGTACACTGTAGCTGTCTTCAGACACTCCAGAAGAGAGTGTCAGATTCTGGAGAATCTAAATCCCTCTTATTGTCTGCATATGATGTACATAAACACAGCCTCACATTTACTTCTAAAAATTAAAGATGGGTGTTGCCACTGAACGGCTCAAAAATTAACAGCATTGTCTCCACTTCCAGAGAACCTGAGATCAACTACCAGCAACTATATGGTGGCCCATCTCCAGTTCCAGGGGATCAGACAGAGAGACAGACATACAGACAGATAGAGATAAGGATGGCAGGCCTGCTTAGTCTTTCTTTCTTTCTTATCCTTTTTAAGAAATGTTTATTTATTTATTTATGTATTTATTAGATATAAGTACACTGTAGCTGTCTTCAGACATCAGGAAGAAGGTGTCAGATTCTGGAGAATCTAAATCCCTCTTATGGTCTGAATATGATGTACATAAACACAGACTCACATTTACTTCCAAAAATTAAAGATGTGTGGGGCCACTGTATGGGCTCAACCATTAACAGCATTGTCTCCTCTTCCAGAGAAACTGGGATCAACTACCAGCAAGTATATGGTGGCCCATCTCCAGTTCCAGAGGATCAGACAGAGAGACAGACAGACAGACATATAGAGATAACGATGGCAGGCCTGCCTGGTCTTTCTTTCTTATCCTTTTTAAGAAATGTTTATTTACTTATTTATGTATTTATTAGATAAAAGTACACTGTAGCTATCTTCAGACACTCCAGAAGAGGGTGTCAGATTCTGGAGAATCTAAATCCCTCTTATGGTCTGCATATGATGTACATAAACACAGCCTCACATATACTTCTAAAAATTTACAGATGGGTGGAGCCACTGAAAGGGCTCAACAATTAACCGCATTGTCTCCTCTTCCAGAGAACCTGGGTTCAACTTCCAGCACCTATATGGTGTCCCATCTCCAGTTCCAGGGTATCAGACAGATAGACAGACAGACAGACAGAGAGACAGAGATAAGGAAGGCAGGCCTCCCTGGTCTTTCTTTCTTTCTTATCCTTTTTAAAAAATGTTTATTTATATATTTATTTATTTATTTATTTATTTATTTATTTATTTATTTATTAGACATAAGTACACTGTGTCCGTCTTCAGACACTCCAGAAGATGGTGTCAGATTCTGGAGAATCTAAATCCCTCTTATGGTCTGTATATGATGTACATAAACACAGCCTCACATATACTTCAAAAATTTAAAGATGTATGGGGTCACTGAAAGGGCTCAACAATTAACAGCATTATCTCCTCTTCCAGACAACCTGGGATCAACTACCAGCAACTATATGGTGGCTCATCTCCAGTTCTAAGGTATCAGACAGAAAGACAGACAGACAGACAGACAAGGGTGGCAGGCCTGCCTGGTTTTTTTTCTTTCTCATCCTTTTTAAAAATGTTTATTTATTTATTTATGTATTTATTAAATATAAGTACACTTTAGCGGTCTTCAGACACTCCAGGAGAGGGTGTCAGATTCTGGATAATCTAAATCCCTCTTATGGTGTGCATATGATGTACATAAACACAGACTCACATTTACTTCCAAAAATTTAAAGATGTGTGGGGCCACTGAAAGGGCTCAACCATTAACAGCATTGTCTCCTCTTCCAGAGAACCTGGGATCAACTACCAGCAACTATATTGTGGCCCATCTCCAGTTCCAGTGGATCAGAAAGACAGACAGACAGACAGACAGAGATAAGGATGCCAGGCCTGCCTGGTCTTTCTTTATTTCTTATCCTTTAAAAAAAATGTTTATTTATTTATTTATTTATTTATTTATTTATTAGATATAAGTACACTGTAGCTGCCTTCAGACACTCCAGAAGAGGGTTTCAGATTCTGGAGAATCTAAATCCCTCTTATGGTCTGCATATGATGTACATAAACACAGCCTCACATATACTTCTAAAAATTTAAAGATGGGTGGGGCCACTGTAAGGGCTCAACAATTAACAGCATTGTCTCCTCTTCCAGAGAACCTGGGATCAAGTACCAGCAAAAATATGGTGGCCCATCTCCAGTTTCAGGGGATCAGACAGAGAGACAGACATACAGACAGATAGAGATAAGGATGGCAGGCTTGCCTGGTCTTTCTTTCTTTCTTATCCTTTTGAAAAAATGTTTGCTTATTTATTTATTTATGTATTTATTAGATATAAGTACACTGTAGCTGTCTTAAGACACTCCAGAAGACGGTGTCAGATTCTGGAGAATCTAAATCCCTCTTTTGGCCTGCATATTATGTACATAAACACAGACTCACGTATACTTCTAAAAATTTAAAGATGTGTGGGGCCACTGAGAAGAATGGGAGGGTAGGGAAGTGGGGGGAGGTATGGGGGACTTTTGGGATAGCATTGGAAATGTAATTGAGGAAAATATGTAATAAAAAAAACAGTGAAAAACATAACAAAACAATTAACAGCATTGTCTCCTCTTCTAGAGAATCTGGGATCAACTACCAGCAACTATATGGTGGCCCTTCTCCAGTTCCAGGGTATCAGACAGACAGACAGACAGAGATAAGGATGGCAGGCCTGCCTGGTCTTTCTTTCTTTCTTATCCTTTTTAAAAAAATGTTTATTTATATATATATTTATTTATTTATTTATTTATTTATTTATTTATTTATTAGATATAAGTACACTGTAGCTATCTTTAGACACTCCAGAAGAGGGTGTCAGATTCTGGAGAATCTAAATCCCTCTTACGATCTGCATATGATGTATATAAACACAGCCTCACATTTTCTTCTAAAAATTTAAAGATGGGTGTGGCTTGGAATAAGATGAGTAACCCTGAAAAAGTCAAAAAATGAAAAATCACACTGTAGGATTTGGAATATGGTGAGAAACCCTGAAAAAGTCGAAAAATGAGAAAAGCATGCAGTAGGACCCAGACTATGGAGAGAAACCCTGAAAAAAAAGTCAAAAAATAAGAAAATCACGCAGTAGGACCTGGAAGCTGGTGAGAAACCCTGAAAAAGTCAAAAAATGAGAAAATCAATCTGTAGGATCTGGAATATGGTGAGAAACCCTGAAAAAGTCGAAAAATGAGAAAATCACACTGTAGGACTTGGAATATGGTGAGAAACCCTGAAAAAGTCGAAAAATGAGAAAATCACGCAGTAGGACCTGGGATTTGGTGAGAAACACTGAAAAAGTCTTAAAATAGAAAATCACACTGTAGTACTTGGAATATGGTGAAAAATACTGAAAAAGTCTTAAAATGAGAAAATCACACCTTAGGACCTGGAATATGGTGAGAAACCCTGAAAAGGTCAAAAAATGAGAAAAATCACACTGTAGTACATGGAATATGGGTAGAAACTCTGAAAAAGTCGCAAATTATAAAATGACAGTGTAGGGCCTGGAATATGTTGAGAAAACCTGAAATATTAGAAAAATAAGAAAATGACAATGTAGAACCTGGAATACCGTAAGAAACCCTGAAAAAGTTAAAAAATGAGAAAATCACACTCTAGGACTGGAATATGGTGAGAAATCCTGAAACATCGAAAAATGAGAAAATCATGTAGTAGGACCCAGAATATGGTGAGAAATCCTGAAAAAAGTCGAAAAATGAGAAAATCACGCAGTAGGACCTGGAAGCTGGTGAGAAACCCTGAAAAAGTCGAAAAATGAGAAAATCAAACTGTAGGACCTGGAATATGTTGAGAAACCCTGAAAAATACGAAAAAGGCAAAAATCACACTCTAGGACTTGGAATATGATGAGAAACCGTGAAAAAGTCAAAAAATGAAAAAATCACACTGTAGTACCTGGAATATGGTGAGAAACACTAAAAAAGTATTAAAATGAGAAAATCACCCAGTAGGACCTGGAATGTGGTGAGAAACCCTGAAACAGTCGAAATATAAGAAAATCAAACTTGTAGTACATGCAATATGGTGACAAACACTGAAAAAGTCGAAAAATGAGAATATCACACTCTAGGATTTGGAATATGATGAGAAACCCTGAAAAATTCAAAAAATGAGAAAATCACACTATAGAACTTGGAATATGGTGAGAAACCCTCAAAAAGTCGAAAAATGAGAAAATCATGCACTAGGACCCAGAATATGATGAGAAACACAGAAAAAGTCTTAAAATGAGAAAATCACACTGTAGGACCTGGAATATGGTAAGAAACCCTGAAAATGTCGAAAAATGAGAAAATGACACTGTAGGAGCTGGAATATGTTGAGAAGTCCTGAAAAAAGCCAAAAAAAAAAAAAAAAAAAAGAAATACAAACTTGTAGGACTTGTAGGACTTGCAATATGGTGAGAGACCCTGAAAAAGTCTTAAAATGAGAAAATCACACTGTAGGACTTGGGATATGGTGAGAAACCCTGAAAAAGTCGAAAAATTAGAAAATCAAACTGTAGTACCTGGTATATGGTGAGAAACACTAAAAAAGTATTAAAATGAGAAAATCACACAGTAGGACCTGGAATATGGTGAGAAACCCTGAAACAGTTCAAAAATAAGAAAATAAAACTTGTAGTACATGCAATATGGTGAGAAACACTGAAAAAGTCGAAAAATGAGAATATCACACTCTAGGACTTGGAATATGATGAGAAACCCAGAAAAAGTCTAAAAATGAGAAAATCACACTGTAGGACTTGGAATATGGTGAGAAACCCTGAAAAAGTCGAAAAATGAGAAAATCACACTGTAGTACCTAGAATATGGTGAGAAACACTGAAAAAGTCTAAAAATAAGATAAAACTTGTAGTACCTGAAATATGATGAGAAACCCTGAAAAAGTCAAAAAATTAGAAAATCAAATTGTAGGAACTGGAATATGCTGAGAATCCCTGAAAAATTCGAAAAATGCGAAAATCACACTCTAGGACTTGGAATACGATGAGAAACCCTGAAAAAGTCAAAAAATGAGAAAATCACACTGTAGTACCTGGAATATGGTGAGAAACACTGAAAAAGTCTAAAAATAAGATAAAACTTGTAGTACCTGAAATATGGTGAGGAACCCTAAAAAAGTCGAAAAATGAGAAAATCACACTGTAGGACTTCGAATATGATGAGAAACCGTGAAAAAGTAAAAAAAATGAGAAAAATACACTGTAGGAGCTGGAATATGGAGAGAAACCCTGAAAAGGTTAAAAAATTAGAATATCACAATTGTAGGACCTCCAATATGGTGAGAAACCCTGAAAAAGTCGAAAAATGAGAAAACCACACTGTAGGACCTGGAATATGGTGAGAAACACTGAAAAATTCAAAAAATGAGAAAATCACACAGTAGGACCTAAATATGGTGAGAAACCGTGAAACAGTCGAAATATAAGAAAATCAAACTTGAAGTACCTGCAATATGGTGAGAAACCCTGAAAAAGTCGAAAAATGAAAAAATCACACTGTAGGATTTGGAATATGATGAGAAACCATGAAAAAGTCAAAAATGAGAAAAATATACTGTAGGAGTTGGAATGTGGTGAGAAAAACTGAAAAAGTCGAAGAATAAGAAAATCACACAAGTAGGACCTCCAATATGGTGAGAAACCCTGAAAAAGTCGAAAAATGAGAAAATTACAGAGTAGGATATGGAATATGGTAAGAAACCCTTTAAAAGTCGGAAAAAGAGAAAATCACACTGTAGGATTTGGAATATGATGAGAAAACCTGAAAAAGTCAAAAAATGAGAAAATCACACTGTAGTACCTGGAATATTGTGAGAAAACACTGAAAAAGTCTAAAAATGAGAAAATCACACAGTAGGACTTGGAATATGGTGAGAAACCCTGAAACAGTCGAAAAATAAGAAAATCAAACTTGTAGTAGCTGCAATATGGTGAGAAAACCTGAAAAAGTCGACAAATGAGAAAATCATACTGTAGGACCTGCAATAGGGTGAGAAATTCTGAAAAAGTCAAAAAATGAGAAAATCACACTGTAGGACTTGGAATATGATGAGAAAACCTGAAAAAATCTAAAAATGAGAAAATCACACTGTAGGAGCTGGAATATGGTGAGAAACCCTGAAAAGTTAAAAAAAGAGAAAAATCACACTGTAGGACCTGGAATATGGTGAGAAAACATGAAAAATTCAAAAAGGAGAAAATCACACTCTAGGACTTGGAATATGATGAGAAAACCTGAAAAAGTCCAAAAATGAGAAAATCACACTGTAGGACTTCGAATATGGTGAGAAACTCTGAAAAAGTCAAAAAATGAGAAAATCACCCTGTAGGACTTGGAATATGGTGAGAAACACTGAAAAAGTCAAAAAATGAGAAAAATCACACTGTAGTACATGGAATATGGTGAGAAACTCTGAAAAAGTCGCAAATTAGAAAATGACAGTGTAGGACCTGGAATATGTTGAGAAAACCTGAAATATTCAAAAAATGAGAAAATGACAATGTAGAACCTGGAATAAGTAAGAAACCCCGAAAATTTTAAAAAAAGAGAAAATCGCACTGTAGGACCTGGAATATGGTGAGAAACAGTGAAAAAGTCAAAAAATGAGAATATCACACTCTAGGACTTGGAATATGGTGAGAAACCCTGAAAAAGTCAAAACATGAGAAATTCATGCAGTAGGACCCAGAATATGGTGAGAAACCCTGAAAGAAGTCGGAAAATGAGAAAATCAGGCAGTAGGACTTGGAAGTTAGTGAGAAACCCTGAAAAAGACGAAAAGTGAGAATAACAAACTGTAGGACCTGGAATATGTTGAGAAACCCTGAAAAATTCGAAAAAAGCAAAAATCACACTCTAGGACTTGGAATGTGATGAGAAATCCTGAAAAAGTAAAAAAATGAGAAAATCACACTGTAGTACCTGGAATATGGTAAAAAAGTATTAAAATGAGAAAATCACGCAGTAGTACTTGGAATATGGTGAGAAACACTGAAAAAGTCTTAAAATGAGAAAATCACACTGTAGGACCTGGAATATGGTGAGAAACTCTGAAAATGTCGAAAAATAAGAAATTCACACTTGTAGGACCTGCAATATGGTGAGAAACCCTGAAAAAGTCGAGGAATGAGAAAATCACACTGTAGGAGTTGGAATATGGTGAGAAACCCTGAAAAAGTCGAAAAATGAGAAAATCATGGACTAGGACCCAGAATATGATGAGAAACCCAGAAAAAGTCTTAAAATGAGAAAATCACACTGTAGGACCTGGAATATGGTAAGAAACCCTGAAAATGTCGAAAAATGAGAAAATGACACTGTAGGAGCTGGAATATGTTGAGAAGTCCTGAAAAAAGCCAAAAAAAAAAAAAAAGAAAGAAATACAAACTTGTAGGACTTGTAGGACTTGCAATATGGTGAGAGACCCTGAAAAAGTCTTAAAATGAGAAAATCACACTGTAGGACTTGGAATATGATGAGAAACCCTGAAAAATTCAAAAAATGAGAAAATCACACTGTAGTACCTGGTATATGGTGAGAAACACTAAAAAAGTATTAAAATGAGAAAATCACACTGTAGGACCTGGAATATGGTGAGAAACCCTGAAACAGTCCAAAAATAAGAAAATAAAACTTGTAGTACATGCAATATGGTGAGAAACACTGAAAAAGTCGAAAAATGAGAATATCACACTGTAGGACTTGGAATATAGTGAGAAACCCTGAAAAAGACGAAAAATGAGAAAAATCACACTGTAGTACATGGAATATGGTGAGAAACACTGAAAAAGTCTAAAAATAAGATAAAACTTGTAGTACCTGAAATATGGTGAGAAACCCTGAAAAAGTCGAAAAATGAGAAAATCACACTGTAGGACTTCGAATATGATGAGAAACCGTGAAAAAGTAAAAAAAATAAGAAAAATACACTATAGGAACTGGAATATGGAGAGAAACCCTGAAAAGGTTAAAAAATTAGAAAATCACAATTGTAGGACCTCCAATATGGTGAGAAACCCTGAAAAAGTTGAAAAATGAGAAAAACACACTGTAGGACCTGGAATATGGTGAGAAACACTGAAAAATTCAAAAAATGAGAAAATCACACAGTAGGACCTGAAATATGGAGAGAAACCGTGAAACAGTCGAAATATAAGAAAATCAAACTTGAAGTACCTGCAATATGGTGAGAAACCCTGAAAAAGTCGAAAAATGAAAAAATCACACTGTAGGATTTGGAATATGATGAGAAACCATGAAAAAGTCAAAAATGAGAAAAATATACTGTAGGAGTTGGAATGTGGTGAGAAAACCTGAAAAAGTCGAAGAATAAGAAAATCACACAAGTAGGACCTCCAATATGGTGAGAAACCCTGAAAAAGTCGAAAAATGAGACAATTACAGACTAGGACATGGAATATGGTAAGAAACCCTTTAAAAGTCGGAAAAAGAGAAAATCACACTGTAGGATTTGGAATATGATGAGAAAACCTGAAAAAGTCAAAAAATGAGAAAATCACACTGTAGTACCTGGAATATTGTGAGAAAACACTGAAAAAGTCTAAAAATGAGAAAATCACCCAGTAGGACCTGGAATGTGGTGAGAAACCCTGAAACAGTCGAAATATAAGAAAATCAAACTTGTAGTACATGCAATATGGTGACAAACACTGAAAAAGTCGAAAAATGAGAATATCACACTCTAGGATTTGGAATATGATGAGAAACCCTGAAAAATTCAAAAAATGAGAAAATCACACTATAGAACTTGGAATATGGTGAGAAACCCTCAAAAAGTCGAAAAATGAGAAAATCATGCACTAGGACCCAGAATATGATGAGAAACACAGAAAAAGTCTTAAAATGAGAAAATCACACTGTAGGACCTGGAATATGGTAAGAAACCCTGAAAATGTCGAAAAATGAGAAAATGACACTGTAGGAGCTGGAATATGTTGAGAAGTCCTGAAAAAGCCAAAAAAAAAAAAAAAAAAAAAGAAATACAAACTTGTAGGACTTGTAGGACTTGCAATATGGTGAGAGACCCTGAAAAAGTCTTAAAATGAGAAAATCACACTGTAGGACTTGGGATATGGTGAGAAACCCTGAAAAAGTCGAAAAATTAGAAAATCAAACTGTAGTACCTGGTATATGGTGAGAAACACTAAAAAAGTATTAAAATGAGAAAATCACACAGTAGGACCTGGAATATGGTGAGAAACCCTGAAACAGTTCAAAAATAAGAAAATAAAACTTGTAGTAACATGCAATATGGTGAGAAACACTGAAAAAGTCGAAAAATGAGAATATCACACTCTAGGACTTGGAATATGATGAGAAACCCAGAAAAAGTCTAAAAATGAGAAAATCACACTGTAGGACTTGGAATATGGTGAGAAACCCTGAAAAAGTCGAAAAATGAGAAAATCACACTGTAGTACCTAGAATATGGTGAGAAACACTGAAAAAGTCTAAAAATAAGATAAAACTTGTAGTACCTGAAATATGATGAGAAACCCTGAAAAAGTCAAAAAATTAGAAAATCAAATTGTAGGAACTGGAATATGCTGAGAATCCCTGAAAAATTCGAAAAATG